>NC_133827.1:22542929-22697515 GCF_047830755.1 Zonotrichia albicollis | reverse complement strand
CGGGACGGACAGAACGGGACGGGCGGTGAAGCAGTGCGCGGGGACCGACAGGGCGCTCGGGACGGCCAGGATCGCGCACCCCCCGCCCGCTCCCTCGCCCCCTCACTCACAGTGGCACCATCCCAGGTGGCAGCACCAGTGCAGGCGGAAGCAGCGGCCGTGGCTGTGGGTGGCGCAGAGCGAGAGCCCGTCGCAGGGCTGGAAGTCGGGTCTGCCCGCGCAGCTGCGGGCGAGCGCCTGAGCCTCGTCCAGCTTCTCGCTCTTCGCCGCCGCCGCCCCGCTCATGGCGCCGCCGCTCCGCCCGCAGCCCCCGCGCCGCAGCGGCCAGAGGAGGAGGAGAAGGAGGAGGAGGAGGTTGAGGACGAGGAGGAGGAGAAGGAGGAGGAGAAGGCGCCGAGCCGCAGCGGGGACCGCCCGCCCGCCCAGCGCCGCGGGGGCAGCGCCGCGGGCAGGGCCCGGCCGCCCGCCTCGCCCCGCCCTGCCCCGCCCCGGTCCCGCAGCACCGCCCGCGGTACCCCGGTGGCGCTGTCCCCCGATCGCCATACCTTACGATGGCTCTGTCCCTCGATGACCGTGCCCTGCCGTGACCGTGGCCCCTCATAGCTGTGTCCGCGACGGTCATGCCCTCGATGGCGATGTGCCCTGGCGGCCGTGTCCCTCGATGGCCGTACCCCTCATGGCTGTCCCCTCACAGCTGTGCCCCTCATGGCCGTACCCCTCATGATCGTACCCCTCATGGTCGTACCCCTCGATGGCTGTGCCCCTCATGACTCTGTCCCTCATGACCGTACCCCTCATGGCCGTACCCCTCATGGTCGTACCCCTCATAGTTGTGCCCCTCAAGGCTGTGCCCCTCATGGCTGTGCCCCTCACAGCTGTGCCCCTCATAGCCGTACCCCTCATAGTTGTGCCCCTCATGGCTGTGCCCCTCGGGGCCGTACCCGGCGATGGCCGTACCCCTCATGGCTGTGTCCCCTGGCTGGGTGGGAGGGTGCCCCGCGGGCTGCCCTGCGAGGCGGCCTGAGCCCGGGCCGGTGCCCGAGGGCGCTGCCGGCAGCTGAGGGCCGCTGTGAGATCTCCCTGCTTTCCCGAGGCGCTCGCAGCGGCCGGAGCGCACGGGCGGGAGCGGCCGCCAGCCCCGGGAGAGTGAGCCCGGCTGCCAGCAGGGCTGCGGGCCGGCTGCCAGGCTGCCCCGAGCACTCCCCCGGCCATGTGGAGCTCCTGTCCAGACACCAGGGGATTGATAAATGGGATCCGGGCACTCTGGCACTGCGCAGCAGGCTCCGGAGAGTGTGGGCAGCAGGCAAGCAGCCCCGATTACAAGCAGCGACCTGGGGCGCTCCGGGCATGCAGCTCTTTGCTAGTCTGTGAGACAGGTGCACACCGATCACCCCTGCAGTGCCAGAGCCAACGGAGCAGGACGCTGAGCTGCTTGCACACGTGGCCCACAGCACAGGCAGGTTTTAGTTGGTTTTTTTCATCATGCTACTTAATCTAATTCAGAAACCCATTTTTTTTTCTAAGCACACAATGATTTAAAAAAAAAAAAACAAACTGATAAACTTTGTCTTTCGTTTTGTAAAATAATCAGTAGATATCATTTTGGTTAATAAACACATGAAAGTGTATTGTTATTTCCCAACAATTATATCTTTAGGCCAAAATTAAAGTTTGGATTTATCTAGAGCCCTGACTACATTATTTGTTTCCTAAGTGTGGTGGTGGACTTGTTTCCCTGCTATGTCTGAAAGAAAATTGCAGTTTTATTGCTGCTCTGCTCAGCACTGGGAGTTGAAGTCAGCTTTCTGTTAGAACAGAAACCAAATGGTCATTTCCATAGTCCCTTATCTTTGTACAATACCCAATAGATCTGTGTCAGAAACAGTCAAAACATACTTATTTTTCTGTGTTCTCCAGAATATTCCCAGACAGTTCATATGAGGTCTTGTGGCTGGATAGATCCCAGAGGTGTCCCCATCCTGTACACTCTCCTGAGGGTGTGCTGAGAGAACCATTTGCTTCTTGCCAATAAGAAGGGCTTAAGAACAGCCAAGTTGCTGTTGTCTGGCTGTGATCAGCTCCACACTTTATGTGTCAGACCAAGGGATATGGGTCATAACCGCAAAGCACAGATTTGCACTGAGGCTTTGAACCACCTCTGACTGGGATCCCTGGTCTCTGCAGTGCTGCTCATCCCAGTGCTGCCCTTCCTGCTCATCCATGATCTCCTCCTCAGTGCCACAGGACTGTGTCCCAGCTGTGCCCTCACCTTCTCAGATCTGGCATGGCTACACCATTAAGCTCAGCCTGTCTGGGAGGAGATGGGTGCCCAGTTGCACTGAGCAGGGGCTTTGAGCCTCCCTTGGCTCTGGTCACTAGGAGTGGGAGACCTTCACAGCCCTGTCCATTTTAAATGTCTCCGGTGTTTATTACAATGAAAAGAGAGTGTTATTACACTCCTGGAGGCTTATCTGCCTTCGTTTTGCAGAAATCCCACTGAAATCTGCAAACATTTAGGACCTTGCTCAGCTCTTTGCAAGCAGAGGAGAAACTGATTGCAAATCCAGGTGTCTCTTTGACACTGTCCTGATGTCCCCCTGTTCCCTGGAGCCTGCCAGCACCAAATGAGGGATGCAGCTCAGCTCCCAAGAGAACCATGGCCCAAGGAGAACTGGCACTTCTACCTGCTGGCATGAAGTCCTTCCTCTCCAGCACTGTCTCACCTCCAGAACTGCTCTCAAACCAGCCTGGGCTGTCAGATCACTTTCTGTTCAAAAGAAATAAAGAAGGAAGGTCAAGTGTGGGTTACAGAAGGAGAGGTAGGTGTTTCTGGCAAGACCCAAGTGCCCCATCCAATTTGGGGTGCGCTGCAGGATTGCACTTCGGAGCAGCCTCAGGCAGGGAGCTCTCTGCCTCCCTTTGAAGGGCCAGTGCTGCAGGGGACTGATCAAAGCTAAGGCAATCCTCCCCTTTGGTGCACTCCCATTCGCTGCTGTTTTGCACAATGCCTGTGGCTGAGCAGTTAATGGAGGCATCTGCTGCACTGGCAGAGTTCACTGACTTAATTAAAGATATCCAACAATCCTGCAGCTGCATGAGAGAGGCCACGGGTGCTTGCAGGCCGACACCGAATCTCCTCAGACTGAAAGCAAGCACCCTGCTGTGCAGAAAGCACAGACATGCAGCCAGACACCACATGAAAGCAAAAGCAGGGCCCAAGGATTAAGGAGGGACTGGAGCCAGCTCACATTGTGTGTCACCACAGCCTCACCATGCCAGAGAACTGTGTAACCTCCCCTAATGGATAGCTTGGAATAGTCAGACATGCAGCAAGTGTGCAGAGCTGGGGACATTCCTCACCTGTAGGGATGGTTTTACCTGGAAAACATTTTTAATAGATATTCTCCTACTGAGTGAAAATGGTTAACTGGTTTAAAAAGACAGGTGGGAAAACTAATCCTGCACCAAGTGGTTATCAAGTTCTCTTCTGCACGGGGCTGCGTTCTCTCCTGTTAAATGAAGAAACATTTCACTCATGGGTGTATTTCTGGCATCACTGCACATTTGAGCTGATGGGGACTGTGCAAGGCTGTTAACAATCCACCAAAGAAGCACAGAACAGGCTGGGGGCTCCTGCTTGGGCTGCTTGTCAGCAGGCACCAAGGGCTGTGGATGGGGCTGCCCTGCAGGGCTGAGGGTCAGGCAGCTGCGGTTGCCCTTGGTGTGCGGAGCAGGCCAGAGGCCGGGGCTCCCGGCTCTGCCCCCGCCCTCCGGAGCTGGGAACGCGACCTCGCGGCGGCAGCAGTGTCACCGCTGCTCGTGGGGACGTCAGGCAGACAGAACGATCGATGCTGGGCTGCTCTGGTCGATGCGAATTTACAAATGAACTTCCGTCAGGAGGGACATTACTGGTGTGAACAACCTCTGTCCTCAGCAATTGCTGATGAGGGAAACAGACCCCTCAAAGACACGAGCACACAGGTGCTGCAGGTGATGAGAAGCATTTCAGCCCCAGGATAGAAGCTGGTGTTATCCTGGGATAACACTGCAGTTCCAGAGGAAGGGCACGTCCTCTGCTCCACAGCCTCTGCCGCAAGGGAATTGCCCTTTCCCAGCTGATCCCCAGTGCGGGTGAGCACCACGGCACGAGGCACAGGACAAGGGAGGTGAGCCTGGGCAGGGCATTGTCCAGAGCTGTCTGGAGATGACAGAGCAGCTGCCAGCACAGCCAGGGCTGTTGTGTAATGTGACACACAGAGCCTGCTCGTGTGGAAGCGTCACCTCTGAGCCGAGCTGGATTGCTCTCAGCTGTGGCACACGAGTGATTAGGGGCAAACTGCCCCAATTTGCTGGGGCTAAAGTGACTCCTCCTCCAGTCCTGGAGAAAAGCCCTCCCTGGAACCAGGCATTTGGCTTGGCTTGTAACTCCTGATGGGTTTCCTGCCCTCGCTTTTGCTCCCTCACTCACTGGTGGACAAGAGTAGACCAAGGGCAAAATAAAATGTATTTAGACAAAAGAGGCATGCACCCTTTTCAAACACAAACTCCTCCAGAAACAGGAAAATTATCTAATTCCATCATGTAAAGAAGGGATGGGGAAAAAACAAAACCCAAGCACGTTGGCATTTTCCCCCACTCTTTCACATGACACTATATAATCTGTCATTAGATAATCAAAGCAGTTTTATTAAATTAAAATCAAAAGTTAAACATTCAGTGTACCTCAGAAGGGAATACAGACCAACCTATTCCCCACACCAGGCTGGAAGATACATTCACTAGATGTGTGAAATGGGAGATTTTGTCCAAAAACATCAAGCCTGGAGCTAGTTTGGCTCCCTCTCAGTCTGCTCTGCCCTTTGCTAGAGATCTGCCACCTCCCTGCCTGCCTGCAAGCAGTGTCCCTGCCTGCACAGCTCTGGTGCCATGCCCTTCCCAGAGCACCCTCTGATCATGGGAAAACCAGGTCAGTGCCAGGCCATGTTTCAAGGTGGTCAGTTAGAGCCTGCTGGGCCCCAAGACCTGGTTGTTGTAGTCAAGCAAGATGCAGGGAGTGATGGCAACACATTTGAAGGGATGCCAGAAGATGTTTCTGCTTGGACAAAGCCAGGTGGGGATAATGGCAACAGAGGATGGAGTCTGGATGCAGAAAGCCAGTCATGTGCCAACACCACAGGGCAGGTTAGTCAGGCTGATTTGTGGCTTTCCTGGCATTTATTCAAGCCTCCACTGCAGCAGGGAGAAGAGACAGTACCAGGGGACAGCAAGGGACAGCCCCTTGTTCTCTGACCAGACCTGGTCTCTCCACTTCATTTGACTTTACCTCTGAAAGCTGCTGCACCCTTGTGCCATCTGTCCCCCAGCAGCAGGAAGGGAGCAGGTTCCAGTTGGCTGGCTGCAGAAGAGCCAGGGAATTGAGGGGAGGTGGCTGCACAAACTGAACTGAAACAAACTGGCAAATAGGTTGAAGACAGGATTTGATAGATCCAGCAGGTCTTGATTAGACTGTGATCCTAATTTTCTTGGTTCTAATAATGATTTGCATTGTGGGCTGTAAATGCTGCTCGCTGCCTTCCCCAAAGAAGACAAGAAGACAGGAGTACAGCTGTGATGACCAGTGCAAAATGAGACAGGCCTTTACCCAGCAGTGGGTGAGGCTGGGGCTCAGAGAGAAGGCTGGATGAAGGCACTGGTGACCTGCAGCAGGTGGGGGACTGAGATCAATTATTGGCCAAAATCATTTTCTGCAAAGGTCTCGGAAGGCCTGTGGCATTGTTTATGGGCCCATAGCACTTTGGGGTTTATTGGAGGAGGCAGTGCAATTGAAGCACTGGGTTCAGGAGATCAGCCTCCATCAGGGGAATCACAGCTTGGAGCTCTGCTGGCTGAGGTAGGACATCCACTCCTTGAGGGGAGGGTTCCCCACAGCTGCCAGCTTTTTCAGAAAGGCACTGGGCTGTAGCCCGGGCACATCAGGGTGGGCCTCAGAGTATTTCTGCAGTTTGGCCAGCACACGGGGGAGACCCACGGTGGAGGCGTAGAACATGGGACCACCCCTGTGCTTCGGCCACCCGTAGCCATTGATGTAAATGACATCCAGGTGCTCTGGGCCTGATGCTATTCCCTCAGCCAGGATGGCAAACCCCTCGTTGATGAGGGAAAACAGACACCGCTCCAGGATTTCCTCCTGGTCTATGAAGCGGGTCCGGATGCCGTGGGTGTCTCTGTACTGGGACAGGAAGTTGAGGAGCCATGGGTCTGGCGTGGCTGTCCTGCCCCCGGCCTTCTCGTACAGGTACCAGCCCTTGCCGGTTTTCTGGCCGAAGCGGCCGCGCTCGCACAGCAGGTCCGGCAGGGGGCTGTAGCGCTGCCCGTGCCGCTGCCGGGCCGGCGTGCCCGCGGGGAGGGACGGCCCAGTCAGGCCCTGGTCCTTCCGAGACCTCCAGCCCACGTCCAGCCCGGCCAGGTCAGACATGCGGAAGGGGCCTATCTTAAACCCAAAATCTTCAAGAACCTGATCTACTGCGTCTGGTCTGCTCCCTTCCTCTAAAAGGAAAACTGCTTGTTGGACATACGGAAACATCATGCGATTCCCAACAAACCCAAAACAATTCCCTACCACCACTCCCACTTTCTTCAGGGCTGTGGCCAGCTGCATAGCAGTGGCGATGGCGGTGGGGGACGTGTGGCGGCCGTAGATGATTTCCAGCAGCCTCATCACGTGGGCAGGAGAGAAGAAGTGGGTGCCAATGACCTGCTGTGGGCGGTTTGTGGCAGAAGCTATTTCGTCGATGTTCAGGGCTGATGTGTTTGTACACAGCAAAGCTCCTGGCTTGCAGATCTTTGACAGCTTATGGAATATTTCCTTCTTCAGTGCCATGTTCTCAAACACAGCCTCGATGACCAGGTCTACATCACGCAACAGATCAAAGTCCACAGTGAACTGGAGACGTGCGGGGTTATGAAAATCCAGGACCTGAGCACCCCCTTCCATTTTCATAGCCTCACGTTCCAAAAGGAGCATGACAGCTTTTCTTCCCTTGTTGAGATTCTCCAGATCCTGCTCCAGGGCTACCAAAGGTATGTTGGCCTTAACCAGAGAAGTCACAATGCCTCGGCCCATTGTTCCCAGCCCTAGGGATAAAAGCAAGATAGAATCAAATATTATGAATAGCAAATTAATCTCCTGAAAGTAGCATTTCCTTTGTATCTCCAGGATAAAAAGTGGAAGCCTCTTGAAAACAAGTAGTGCATACATAGAAAACAGATATTGAAGACTGGGAAAAAGGAAGGTGAATCTGCTCTTCCAGTGAGCCTCAATGTTTGAAAAGAGGTAGCACAAAGGCAAGTTAGTACCCTCACAAGCTTACAAAATGCCAGTGGGATTCACCCAGTGTGCACAGACCATGTGATTCATGTCTCATCTCTGCAAAGTTTTACACCTATAGAAAGCAGGATCATTGAGGTGTGAGAACATGGGGATCAAAGAAAGAAGCTCTGAGTTACATCTGCAACCCTCTTATGACCTTCTGCAGGCAGGTTCAAAGCAAGTTTTCACCCTGAGGGTATCAGTGCCTCCCTGTTCCTGTGAGATGCTCTGTTATGGGCATTGAGCAGACACACCCCCCTAGAGATTTTGACACTGGCAAAGTTCAAAGAGTTGGTTTCTCCCTTGTCCTCCCAAGCTTCCTCTTTGTCTCCCTCCTCTTCTCCCTCTGCGCTTCATTGCGTGATCTTTGAAGCAAAAAAAATTCAGCTGCTATTTCTGTAAAGACTTGGAGGCTGATCTGCTCTAAACTTTGTCTCTAAGGCCTCCTGTGCCTGGTCAAACAGGATGGAACCAATGCAGTGTTCTTAATCCAGATTTCAGGATTTTCTTTCTCCTGCCACATCAGTAGCCTTTTGCCTGCTGTTCACTTTCTGTCAGGTATCTCTGCCCACCAGGAACTCTTCAAGCCCTCCAACACAGGCCATTCCTAACTTCTAGAGATTCTCAAAGTTAGTCTTCCTTGTCCAACCACACAGTTAAAGCTCTTGCCCAGAATTCCTATACCTGAGAATCCGTTCACACTGTAATTTTTTCCTCCAAGGTGTGTAAATGTGCTACCCCCAGGAATACCAGTGCAGAGATCACTGGCTTGATCCCTTGCACCAGCTCTGTCCTCTGTGACATTAAATGAAGCTGCACTTTCCTGTGACACTGGTCCTGCTCTCCCATGGTGGAGGCTTTTCCAACTAAATTAATGCAAATTAGTGAGGGAAGGTCAGCACAATTTTACCAGCTTTGATAGTGCAAAGCCTCTGAATGGGAGGATTACTAATATCCTAAATATAGCAGCAACCAGACAAAGTAAAGGTTCGTTATAATTCTGTAAAAATGATTTTTTTAATCTCAGGTTTACAAATGAAAGTCAGCTAAACAAATAAACAGAAACAAGGGGATTAAAAATTTTGTCTAAATCAGCTTTGTAAAAAATGGCTGAAATGATGTCATCACTTAAACAAGTTCCAGCAACCAAGGTCAGACAAGGTAGGATGTTTTTCCTGCATGCTACACACTCTTGGTTTAGTTCTGCCCACCTTCAGCTTGTGTGCACACAAGAGATTTCAAACATTCCCTGCTTAGCCACCAGAAGATGGTTTTTACTGGCATCACTAGCTGGCAGCCTGCTTACAAACCATCATTACACTCCCAAGCAAATGCTGAAGTTCCTTTCAAGGAAATTAGATTTGGTATTTCATAATCAAGTTCTACTGCAAACTAATTTGAAAATAAATCTAGAATAATATGAATCAACTCTTAGTAATTCAGTGTCTATGGTTTGCTGGCTGAAAAAACCTGAACATGAGTAGTTCCTCCCACTGTGCTCACTCTCCAGAGCCTTTGATGCAGGAGCAGGCACATTTAGGGACAGGTTTTCCCTGGCTTTGGTGAGCCACACAAAGTGATTTCTGCCCTCAGAGCAGGAGGGTAGCTCCCCACCTAACCCTGCCCCATCTGTCAGGCTCTCTTTAGCCATCAGGCTGAAGTGCTTGCAGTCCCACATGGCTCCCTCTTGAAGTCTCTTCTTTCCCACTGTGGAAGCCTAGGGTTTCTCTCTAGAATTTCCAAGTTCTCCAGACATCCTGGGTCTTATGCACTCCTGATCCAGCTTCAGTCTCGTGACTGCAATCTTAGTGGTTCTCTTGCCATATGAACTTTTCCTAATTTTCCACACTGCCTTTTCCTAAATCAAGACCTCTTTTGTGAGCAGCTGTTCCCCAAGCTTCTTTCCCAGGGAAGCTCTGCAGCGGTGGCAGGTGATTCCCCTGGCTGCTTCCATCATGAGTACTCCATGCAGGTTTTAGCCATCCCATGAGAGACAGGCACACATGCTTGTAGTACTACACTTTCTAGGCCACAGGAACAGGCGTATAGATAAGAGATGAGCTTGCCAAGCTTGTTTCTGACCTAGAAAAGCTGTCTCTCAACTTCCTACAGAACTCTGCAATGGCCTGTATGAAATGATGTTTAATGAAGCTGGCAGAGAGAGTAATGAAAGCCCCAAGGGGTTTGTTACATTAGAGCTTGCACAGCATGATTCCCCTGGAAATATTTCCTAAAATTGGGCTATAAAACTAAGGAGAGCTTTGGCTATCTAGCAGCAAAAGAGGCATTTCTGAGGACTCCTCTTTTGCAATTCAGAAAGCCAAGTGAACTTGAGGAAGAATATGTTAGAGCAGAAAAAAAAGGCAGGGGATCATTAGGCCTTACATGTGTAGAAGGCTGTGGAAGAAAGAGGAAGGGAGATGTCTCATGCTCAGCTCAGATCACACAGACTGAAACATGGTGAGGAACTGCTCCAGAATTTCTGCTGTGTGCTGCATTTTCTTACTCAATAGTGCTCTCCCTTCCCCCAAACCAGGAAAAACCCTTATTCTCCTCTTCCATGCAGGGGACTAGTTTCATGTCCAAGGCACATCTTTCCAAAAAGACTGAAATCTGCTTCAGAAGCAAGAACAGTTCCCAGCCATCCTGCTCCTGGTCTTTTATTGTGAAATGAAGCTTTGACATATAATTAAAACTACACTTGTACATATGTAATTTCAGGCCAAATATGGGTATAACAAATCCATTTGCTGGGCAAGCTGAGTGAATAATGATGGTTAATTATTGATCTGTCACGTGAGGTATTTAGAATATGAAAAATCATACAAAATTAATTGAAGGACTTTAAAATACAAATTTCAAAACAAAAGCACTTGAAATATGTACAAGGCAGATCATGTACAGTCCCACACTATAGAAATACCTATCTGTGGAAAATACTCTGAACTACAATGAATATTTGGACATTAAATAGCCTGGCAATTGAAATAATTCTTTACAGACTGCTAAAAATATGCAAGGACTGTTCCAGTATTCCTGATAAAAACAACAATAAGCAATTGGCAGTAATGGGCTGCTGTAGACAGGGGCTGCTGCTTTCTCTGTTTCAGGGTATCAGTTTCAAGCAGAAATAATGTGATTCTCCAGACAAGCAGGGAGCTGTGGTGAGATGCAGCTGCAAGGGACAGAGAGAAAAGAACATTCTTTCTGGGTGGGGAGGGACCAGAGAAAGTGAAAAGAGGTGGGAGCCAAGAGTTCAGAACAACAAAAGCAAAGGAAAGTCAACATGAAAAAGTCAACATGATCTCCTCAGTTGCTTCTCACCATGCAGCAATAAGAGATGGAAGCAACAGCATAATGCAACATGGTTTTAGTGTGTGAAACAGCACAGCACTGTCTGAGGGAAAGTGGGGTCTGCATGATTTCTGAGGAGCCTTAATTGAAGCAGCACCTTTCTCTGACTGACCTCCTCTCTGCAGTGAAAATAGAGAGACCCAGGGTCACCTAGGGTAGACTCAATACTTGCATGGATGAGCAGCACTATTTTAAAAGGTGTCAGTCCCTCAAAAATCATCCCTAGGATTTTGATTTCTGGTGCTGCAGGGATGTACTTCAGATCAAAAACATGAAGTTACAAAACACAGTAGAGCACTGTACTAGCTAGAGAATTACTTTTTGTTTCAGTCACCTGAAAGAAAAAAATACAATTGTGTTGGCATGTTCTCTGCCTGTCTCTAATGGACTTACAATTTCACTTCTATTGAAAGGAAAATTAGGAGGGAAACATTCCAGAGGAAGGAAAAAAGCACAAGATGCAGAAAGAAGTGACACTTTGGTGAGTGACACTTTAGAAAGCAGTGACACTTTGGTGAGGAATTCAGGGTTAAAAGGAGGTGATCAAGAACCTCCAAGATAAGTTACATCACATGAAATGAAGTATGACATGAACAAGAGTGTAAGCAAAGCAAGCTCTACTGGTGGGATACAGGAGCTGTGTAATGAGATCAGTGATTCAGCAAGGGCTGGAGTCTGGGTGAGTGTCAAGGCCCTGACTGCACTGATGGGATTTGATGTCCCTTAGCAGCCACACCTGGAGCTTCCACCCACCTCTACTGCCCATTGCCTCTGAGCCCTATTTAAGCTCAGATGTGGGCTTGTGCCCCCTTCTTAAGCTGTCTTGGAGGAGCTCTGGTGGCTTACTGTGGCTGTGGTCACTGTTGATCCAAACCTCAGCCTGCCAGACTGATGTCCCACCTTTACCTTGGACCGGCATCATCCTGGGAACTTTGCTTGATCACCTGTACTCCCAGTAGCCCCTGGCACCATCTCTGGGAACTTTGCTTGATCACCTGTACTCCCAGTAGCTCCTGGTACCATCTCTGGGAACTTTGCTTGATCACCTGTACTCCCAGTAGCTCCTGGCACCCTCTCTGGTCCTGCCCTGCCTGCCTTGCCCAGGTACTGTACATTTTGATGCAACAGTAGGTTGTGCTGCCATCCAGAGGGAGAAATGGGTGGGCAGGATCTTCAGGAATGGGGAAGTGTAAAGTTGTGTGTGTGGGGAGGAATGGTGCATAGTGGGGCTGGCTGCTGGAAAGCAGCTCCCCAGAGAAGGCTCTGGGAGTGCTGGTGGACACCAGGCTGACTCTGAGCAGCAACATGGCCTTGTGGCAGAGCAGATCAGTGGTATGTGGAGCTATGCCAGGAGGGGTCTTGCTGGAATCTTGAGGGAGATGATCCTGGCCCTCTGTGTGGCACTGGTAAGAGCATAGCTGGAGTGCTGGGCTCCCCAGTACAAGAGTGATTGGAGTGAGTTCAGTGAAGGGCAAATAAGATAATTAAGGGACTGGAGTATGTCTCATGAGGAAGGGCTCAGGGAGCTGTGACTTCAGCACAGAGAAGGCTGGGGGGATCTCACCCATGTGTATGCAAACAGAGAGAAAGGTACCTGGTAAAGGAGATGGAGCCAGGCTCAAATGGCCCCTGGTGATAAAACCAGAGGTCATGGGCACAAGCTGAACATGGGAGTTCCAGCTGAACAAAAAGAAACAATTCTTTTTAGTGTGGGGCTGACTGAGCACTGGCACAGGTTGCCCAGGGAAGTTGTGGAGTCTTCATCCTTGGAGATGTTCAAGAGCTGTCTGGACATGGTCCTGAGCAAGTGGCTCTAGGTGACCCCATGCGAGGAGATGTTGGACAAGATGACATTCAGAGGTGCCTTCCTGCCTTAAGGATTCTGTGGTTCTGCTCCCTGTTCTTGTCATTGGCTCCCCATCCCTGGGGTGCAGCTGCTCCCGGCCAGTAGATAATTAACTGGATGTGTTAATATGGCTAATGCCAAGGTTGTCTGCTACCCTGGGCATGCTCAGCAGGAGCAAGGAAGAAACACTTTGGTACCTGGCTATGGTGTAATTACTCCTGGAATGCTGCTCCCATTTTGGTTATGCACATTTTATGAAGTGTTGAAAAATTTGTGGAAGTTCAGGGTAAATCAAATGACCAGAGTGTGACAGATTGTGCTTTGCAGCAGAAGTATCAAAGCGCTTAGTTTATTTCTTCTGCAGAAGGAGGAGTTAACTTGATTGTCTGTAATCAGCTGTGAAAAACACTGAAACCTGGAGGTGAGGTTGGGGCAATTTCAGACCATAATTCAGAAATCTGTCCAGAGATGAATGGCAAATACTTAATCCAATGGAAGAGACATGCAGCTCAGCCAATTCTACTTGGAAATAAAGTACAGATGATGTATCTACTAGAAACTTTTAAATAGAGGTTGCATTTGTCCTCAGAATTCCCTCTAGCTCAGTTACAACCCCAAAATAGGCAGCTCAGCTCCAACAGCCCTTCTGGCTAAACTGTCACTGTGATTTGGTCTTTGCAAGTGTGTTGTTCTGGCATGGCTTAGCAGCACAGAGCAGACAATGTCCCTCCTGGTCACCTGGTCATTCCCTCAAACTCCAACATGGGCCCTTCTGTCAAAGCACACACTGCAGGACTGACCTGTGTGGCACTGACAAAAGTGTGTGTCCAAACTTCTGTGCTCTTCAAGTCCTAGAACAAATCTAATAACAATTAATGCCTCTTTACCTGAATGTTTTAACAGCCACAGATCCTTCTCACAGGGTTTGTGATGTTTAAAACCCATTTCTATTAAAAATATGGCATGGCAGCTAATGAAGAGAATTTCCAAAATATTCTCTATGGCCTAAAATGAGTTGTCAGACAGATCAAGAGCCCTGAGAAGCACCCAGAAAAAAGCAGTGTTGATCTGGTGAGATTTCCTTGAAACAGAATGGATGTTTTCCAAGTGCTCCATTACTTGTCTAACGATTTTTGAGTGCTACTATCAACAGCTAGAGCTGAAAGATATTTTTTTTTTAATCTCAGCAGTGCATTGAAGGTTTTATTTAAATTGCTCTTATAAAAAATTAATGAAGGCATTATCTTGCTGGGCTACAAAATGGCAGGAGTGGATCCCAGTGAGATGAAATCTTCTTAAAATACAGCTGTCAAAACATTTTTGTATTAATATATCCTGAGTGACTCTGTGCACATGCACCTGCAGTACAGAACTAGACCAGCAGGAGGAGAATTTCCTGAAGACCTGCTTCTAGCATGAAGAAAAAGCAGGTCTTGGTGTTTAAAAGGGAGCAGACTGCTTATGGTCTGCACACAAAGCTGTAGGGGGATAGAATATAAGAAAATAATGATAGTGTAGAAAGTAATCATACCCCTAAGGAGTTGCAGCTGGGCCAATTATCAAAGATTAGGAGCAGGCCTGGCTTTAACAGGCCACAGCTGTAAGCAATGAGAAGAAGAGTGCTATAAAAGAGTGGGGTGGCTGGGTGAGAAGGGAACTGGAGTCAGTGGCTGCTTTGTGAAGGAGAAAGAGTCAGAGCTCTGAGGAGCTGTCCATGAGAAACACCAAGAAGGTATGGAACCTTTGTGATAGGAGACAGCAGTATGGAACCCCTGCCATAAGGTGACAACACAAAGCTGTCTCTGAAGTGAGAGAAAGCTATTCCTCCAAAGGAAGAGGAAACTTCAGGTGCTAATCTAGTGGCATGTGGGTTGCCATCTGAATTTGGAGCTTCCCAACGCAGTGACAACTTCACCAATGGGTGTGGAGTGTGTGATGGGTGGGTGCCTGCTGGGGACTCCCACGGGGCTCCCGGCCGCGCTGGGTGCCCGTGCCGGCCGTGCCCGGTGCCCGTCCCGGCAGCTCGCTGTGCTTACCTATGACGGCCGCCCTGCGCACGGGCTGCGGGGCAGCGCTGCTCCAGGAGGCCCCGCCGGGGGTTGCCCAGCGGCGCACGGCTCTCTCGGCGAAGAAGGCGTACTGCAGCGCCTGGGCCTGCCCCGAGCTCAGCAGCACCTGGAACAGCTCCCGCTCCCGCCGCACCCCCTCGGCGAAGGGGCTCCGGGTGGCGGCTCGCACGGCCTGGAAGCACAGCTCCGGAGCCAGGCACCCCCGCGCCTGCCGCTTCACCTTCGCAAGGGCTTCGTCCAGAAACGCTTCCATGTTGGGCACTTTGGGGACTGGCTTAAGGCTGAGCCTGCGGGGTCCCAGGGGCTGACCTGGGAAAGAGAAATGGAGTTACAGAACAAAGCAGCCCCATCTTTTCAGATGTAATATTTCCAGACCCTTTTCCACAGGCTGGGATGGCAGTCTGCCTCCTCTTCTCCAATCCCTGCATTAGGGCTTGCATGGCACAGTGAGCTGGGTCTAGAACTAAAGCTTCTGACATTTCTCCTTATTTCTGCTTGCTCTGACAATTACGATTTTTCAAGTCCCTCCTCAGACTTCAAAAAAAGTAAGACTTTGTTTTCAAATAAGTAATTGTCTCCTTGCTTTTCTCAGCTTCAGAGTGCCCTGACTTTCCAGTTCTCTCCCTCTACAGTCCTAGCTGCCACTTTCATAGGGATCTTTCTTTAGGCTTCAGTAATGAAGCTTTCCTCCAGTATTGTTCAGTATTCAGGATGCAGTTGGCACTAGCCAGAGGCATTCCAGCCAGAGGCCTGACCCAGACATTGACAGGAGAGTGGAAAACACACCCTGACTTCTTCCCTGACTGAAGGAGCCCCTCAAGTCACTTTGGGACTAACCAAAAGGAAATCTCACTCAGCATGAGTTTGGCAGCAAATGGGAGAGTTCATGTTTGTGTCAGCAAGTGATGAATCAAGCAGCCACACAAATATGTGAAGTTTATTACAGGCAGAGGTTGCTATGGTGATACCTAGAAAGGATTTTAATTGGGAGAACATAGTTATGGTTCAGATGCCAACATTTTCTGTCATCTCTGTAAGTACAGAGCTGGCTATACTCAGGTGTTCCTCTGCTCTAAAGGCAGCTTGCTCAGTAAAGACCAGGGAGGAACAAGTTCAGCAGTTTGGGAGGTATCCCCTTGATACTGCAGCACTGTCACAAAGACCCTGCTGCCATCCCAGCCATAGGCAGATCATTAACTGCAGCATGGCACTGCAAGGATTGCTAGTGCTGTTCCCAGAAGCAGCCAGGACTGCCACCAAAGCCAGGTGGTGGCCTGAGAACCTTATGCTGAAGCTCTCTGGGGACAGTGTCTCATTGCTCTGGCCTCTTGGATGAGCTCTGCCATGGGAGCACACTTCCTTCCAAGGCAGCATTTTGCATGTAGCTCCTTTTTCTCTTCCTGTTGTCTGAGCTAGGGAAGTGCCAATGCACCAGCAGAGTACTCAGGAAACCCTACAGGGATACTGAAGAGCAGGAATAATGGCAGTACTGCAGGCATGGCTGCCTGACATACATGTCCTGACTCTAGCTCTTCCTCCAAGACTGAGCAATGCTTAGGAGAAACTGAAATACAAATTTCCAGGATGAGTTAATACACTGATTTCTTGTAATAAAGGTCTTCAGAGCTCAGGTTTTTAATTAAGCCTCTTAGTGAGCACAAAAAGATGAACATTCACTGTGTAAGTAGCTTCCCTTGTAATCAGAGTTCATAAAAATGTTTTCAACATTGACAGTGGATATAATTTGTATCAGCCAGTATTGCAGGATTATATTTATTCCAAAATAAAGGAACAGGATAATGTTCCTATATTTTGGAATATTTTTTTCCCATAAGTTTTTAACCCAGAACTGCTCTTTATCTGCAGTTCTTTATTTAGGACTTAAATAGTTGGTAATATTCCATAACAAGAGGAAAGCTCAGGCTTGTCCCAGAAAGCTGATCTGATGGCTGGAAGATTGGGCAGATCAAGGAACTTCATATGACATCCAATGGAAAGGGCTGGTAAAAAAGGAATACCACTGGAAGCCTTTAAGCTTGGTCTCCAGACAGCAAATAATACTGTAAGCACAAATAGTGATGGGGGACAGGAGACAGTTCTCAGACTAAAAAAACCCCCAAAAAAACCTCAGGGTCCTGTAGTAAAACTCTTATTTTAGCTGCAAACTGAATAGGTTTTCTACAGCACCTCTGTGCAGTATCTTAGCTTCTGCAATGCTAATAAAAATATAGGACATGTTTATGATGAGGGAAGAATTATCAGAAACCAAGTCTGGGAGGAAGAGATCAGTGTGGGGCACCTACAGTTTGATTTCTAAAAGCAAAGCAGCAGGAAAATGATGAACAGTGCTGCAGGAAAAGCATCATCCACACACAGGAGCTAACACAGACTCCTGCTTTATTTACCAGGTTTGTAGTCCAGGGGGCACAAAGGGCAGATCAAATCTATAAAATTTCTATCAGCCAATGCACCACATATGCAGGCAGCATCAAATATTATGTTATTTAAAGAAAGGAATATCATCCTAGAGTTGTAAATCCTTGGGACACTGAGATGGCACATGCAAGAGACAGGGCCAGCCTAATGTTTTCCTCATGCAGAGAACTGCTTGTGAATTTTTGAGGAATAAAGCTGAGCCCTGCCCCTGCCCCTCAGGCTGCTAGAGACAATTCCAGGCCATGCCAGACCTTTCATAAACTCTGTTTGGTGTCCTCACTTGGCTAGGCTCTGTCTAAGGAAGGTGTCAGCCAGAACCTTGAGCCCCGGGGAGAGATTAAAATGTTTTGATATTGTGCATCTTGGCAGAGGTGGCTCATGGAAAGGCCTTGCAGCTCTAAAGGAAAGCTTTCCTCCAGTCTCCATTTCAAGGAAGCAATTACCCACAGCAGCATCTGTTCCACCCCTAGCTTTGATGAGCCTCACAAGGAACAACTGCTTCCTCTGCAGCAACTCCCAGTAGCTTACAGGGAGAAACTCATCACCTTTCCCCACAGATTAATACCCGGGGAGCTTGAGCTACTCCAAATTGCTCTGGTTTTCCTTGCCTCTTTGGTGCAAGGCATTGGTACTGCTCTGCTCTGAGGTCAGTCAGCAGATGGGGTCAGAAAAACAAGGGGTGTATGTGGAGAGTTTCAAAGTCTGCTGTGTGGAGGCCAAGAACCAATTTCTCCTCCAGCTGAGGAAGACCAGAGCAGGCCAACAAGGAGTGGGCAGGATGAGCTACAAGCTACTGCATGTCACCAGCAGTTCCAGCCATTTGTCAATTTTGTGATGCCATCAGCTGGGAAAAGCCTGAAATGCAGCTTTGGATCACTGCAGTGATTGTCAAGCACATCCAATGGAAGGACATTCTCCTCGTCCCCAAGGATTTAGATCCTGTCTATTCCTTTTTAAAGATATTTTCTTTAGCCTGCAGAAGCCAGTTTGCCTGAGAGGTCAGGGAATTATTCTTGCTTCCTATCTGCAATACATATATACTGGTTTTCAATGAAAAATCACACTTGGAATCAGTAATTGCCTCTGTGTATTCCTACACCCATTTACTGTTTCAGAGCATCTTTTGAAGGTGTTCTTCATTAGGAGCAACCCATAAAAATGTATGGATGAGAATGCTCTCCCAAAGTGCCATAAAAGTAGCTCTGTCAGCTGTGTATCACAACAGTAATCAAGGACCCCTGATACACTAAGGCAGTCATTTGAGACTGATCTCTTGCCATGAGATACTGCAGCTCTGGTGCTGAAAAAGCTTTAGAAGAAAATTATTTCTGAATTGATTCTTTGAGAGTTATCTTGCAGTACAGCCTTCCCAGGAATAGAAATTCCAGTGGTGACAAAACCAGTTATTTAGCCAGACTGCTCTGTAAAAGAAGTCAGCAGTTGGAGCTTCATGTTTGAAAAAAATCTCATCAGAAACAAAATGCTGCCTGCCACACAAAGCCAGTGGAATTTTGTAACAGCATTTTTTGGGTACATTATCTTTGGTTTTATTAAGATTATCTGAGAAGCATTCACTGAAAACAGAGCTCTGTATGAACAAACTCCAGACCAGCTATACAAGTTTTCCTTCATCTCTTCTGCAGCCCTGTTTGTGCTTGATGGAGAAAAATGAAAGTTCTGCCTTGCCTTTGTAGGACAGGAAATTTATTAACTTTAGGCAAAGGCCAAAGCAAAGAATGACTCAAAAAGAAACATACAGGCCCTGGGTACACCAATCTTTCAAATTATTAGATAACCTGAGGGTAAATGGTGCATCAAAACTTGTCATGGTCTTTTGCAGGGTCTAATGAGAAATTTTTCAAGCAGGAAAGAAATAGATTAGGTGGCTCACCAGTGTTTTCACTGTTAAAACATGTACTTTAAATGCCAGTAAAGCTGTTGGAAAGAGTCTGAAAGCATTTTTAAGGTTCTGTGGGAGTTGATATATAGTGTGATGTGCAACACCGTCAATGACATTACTCATTTTTGCTGGGATAACTCAAACCAGCAATAAACAGAGTGAAAATCTAATAATGAGTAAGATTGGAACAGGCTACCTGCTGGACCTTCAGCCAGCATCCTTGTATACTTATACAGCTCAAGAAAAAAACCAAACCCGCTTTGGTAGCTACATCCTCCATAGAAGATGAAGCTTGACAATTTCCAAAGAAGATGAAGGTAAAGAACAGGATTTTGCTGGTGTTGGTAGTGGATAAAAGCTCCAGAGAGCAAGTTACCCCGAGAAATAGTGTGGTCAATGCTTCCTTGCTGAGGGTGTCCTGTAACCAAGCTGGCTTTCACAGCTGTCAGTCACTGCACAATGTCTGTCATGGAAGAAACAGGCATGCAAATATCTAAACTTCACCTGATTGCACATAGCATTTGTTGGAATCCAGAATGTTTGCAGGTTTGCCAGTTCCAGCAATGTACCCATTACTCATTTCATGACACACTGCTGCTGCTGTCATCAGTACTGGCATAGATCTTGTGCAAAGCATCATTCAGAGCCCAGAGGGTACATCACAGGGAGCACTGTTTGTTGGGTTAATTTGCCTAGAAGAGTGGTAATATTTCACTGCTCTCCCAACAGATGGAGAAACAGAATTCTCATTGAAAACAGACAAACTCAGCCAACCAAAGTACCTTTGTTTTTCTTAGAAGCAGCAGTGAAGTACATCAGCCATCTCTTGCTAAAGAATTATATTTAGTCCGATGACATAAAGAAAAGAGAAAAGAGGAGTGCTTATGTCATTGATTCTGCACTAGAAAATGAAGCTCTAACATACTGTGGGATAAATACAGTGAGAAGGATGGGCATCTGCTACAGAAAACCCAGGCAAAGGATACCTTGGTGCCTGTCTGGTACATCTCAAGGTGTGGCAAAGTATACAAGACACTGATATTTAAGAACAGTCAATTCTTTGAATTACCTTAAAATATGGTGCACTGTCATCTAGGACAAAGCTTAGGCTGCCTCAGCTTCTAGCTCAGAGAAGGGGCCTTGTTTGTAGTGAAGAGAACTGGAGGAGCAAAACCAACATCCCAGCTTGGACAGCATTGTCTGTAAGGCCATGTTGTCAAAGCAGGAAGGGTTTTTTGCTTTCCTGCATTCAGCTCATTGTGACAGAGCCCCAGATAAAATGCAGTGGTCAGGTTCCAAAGGTACAAGGTCAGCAGTGGAAAAATGCCCTGTTTTCTCTAAAGGCAATGCTCCTCATGCTGCATGAGGAATGTTCCTCTGTGCAAGTTAACTCCAGCAAATTTGATTCTGTTATTTCTGAGATGGGGGAAAAATCTCTCCTCATCCCTCCCATTTAACAGGCCATTTTTTTACATGGCACCCAAAGGATTAGGGACAGAGTCACATACAGACCATGGATCATTAAATTGAGCACAGGATGTGCCAGCCCCTCCACTACAGGGAGAAAGTTGTTTTTGCTCAGCCATTATGGATGGTGCAACCAGAATGCATGCAATGCCAGCTGGGATCCAGAACTATAGATGGATAGAGCACTTACCCCCCAAGACCTGGGGAGTGCAGCAACCCAGAGGAGCATCTGAGTTTGGATAGACAATTAAAAAGCAGGAGGACTTGATATAGATCTGTTCTCTCAATCTCAGTTGAATTTCTGTAGCTTTCCAGCATCTGATTTTTTTCACTTCAGACAACAGGAAACAAATTTTGCAACTAATTCTCTCTTATATGGATGCCAAAACTCAAGAATGGAGCATATAAATTAGAACAAACTGGTGGGCTTTTTTCTGACTCTTTTCAGCCCTGAAACATCACCAATTATTTCCTGGTACTGCTACAATTTGTTCCTCACCAATCACTTTGTTTGCCAAACGGATTGCTGCCTCAATGGTGTTTTCTTCCACAATTTCATCAACCAAGCCCAGCTTCAGTGCTTCAGTTGCTGGAATGTGTTTTCCTGCCATAAAAAGAGAAATAAGGTGACTGCAGTAGAGCCTGATGGGCAATTTTGTTCTTTTCCATCTGATCAAATGACTTGTGCAGCTGGTAATTAGCCCCTCATAGCTTCAGGGTGGAAGCAAGTAAAATTACAGCCCAAGAAGCTACACAGGTAAAAGATTCCTGGTTTTCAGACCAAGCTGGTATGACTCAATGCCATGTTCTTCCATACACACAGCACTTACCTGTAGTGATCATATCCAGAGCAGCTGGTACTCCAATCAGTCTGGGGAGTCGCTGAGTGCCTTCAGCACCTGGGAGTAACCCTAAGGTGACCTCTGGCAAACCCATCCGAGCCTAAAATGCAGCAAAATTAAACAACAATCTGATCAGAAAGAGTGGCAATTGCAAACTGAGCAAAACAGAGGAAAAACAAGCAGATGTGAGTCACATGGCTCATCTAGGAAGCCTCAGAATTTCTACATGGAAACCTCATCCTTGCTTTTTGCTACATAAAATATTTGAGAAAAAACCCACTTGACCATTTGAAGGATTCCTGTACAAATGCACAATGAAAACAGGACATTTCAGAGGATTTGTGTGCTAGCACAGCCCTGGGGGAGCTGTAGGGCCAACAGCATTCCCTGGATTGACACATCTGTCAATAATGCTTGCAAGTAGTTGTTACCAACTGGAGGAGGGCAGGCTGGCTTAACTTTCATCTCCCTACTCTAATTCTTGCAAGCTTAGCAAAGAGTTGGAAGGAAACTTGTTTCACTACCTGCCATGGAGGGACACCATTTTCTACACCAGATTGCTCAGAGCCCCATCTAACCTGGCTTTGAATGCCACTGAACTCCTCCCTAGTCTTCCTTCAAATGTCTCTTGGTGCATTTGATATCTGGTAGAGTCATGGCAGATAAGCCAGGGGCAGCAGGGAGTGTATGGAGGTCTTCTCTTAAAAAAATTATCTAGATTTTGTTGCCTTTAAAAATAGTTTGCACATTTTCTAGTGAGCTTTTAAGAGATTTTGAGTTACTTTAAGACCACTACTTATAGTTACAGTAGTCATGGCATTTCACGATGTGGTTTAGTGGGCATGGTGGTAATTGGTCAAAGGTTGGATTTAGTGATCTTGGAGGTCTTTTCCAACCTTAGTGATTCTGTGATTCCATGGTCCTCACCTTAGGTGGCACAGAGGATGACGTGCAGTATCTCTTTATGCTGTTACAGCAACCCACACTGCCACAGAGAAAGTGACTCACTGCAGAAGTGAGGGGATGGCCCTGTCAGTGAGGAGTTTGTACAAGGAGACAGGCACTGCTCAGGGTGGTTCAGCATTCCTGAGCCTTGAAGGAGGGGATTGAAGGAAAAACCCAGATTATTTCTGAGGACTCTTCAAGCTGTCTCTTGGTCAAAGGGCTCCCTGGGGACCCAGAGCTCATGAGGAATGTAACCCTAAATGCTCCATGCTAGCTGAGTTTCAACTGCCTATAGAAAGTAGGCCATGAGCAGAAAGAAGTGCAAAATTCACAAGGCTGGGGAAAAAAAAATAAATAAGAGAAAGTCACGCTGCATGAGTCAGTAAGATACAGCTGTCTGCATCAGAATCCAGATAATGAGACCTAGGGCAAATGAACATTTGGTTTCTGGAGTTCTACTCAGCCATCTTATCCTACTAGTTACTTTATATTTACAAATGACTTGAAATTAGTTAGTTAGTGAGGCTTAGGAGAGATGTCAAGGGTGGTGGTGTAGGTGAAGAATGTCTGAGCACACAGACTTGTATCCTACAGCTGTAAAGCCATTCTCTGCCGGGCAGAGGGTGCCAGGAAAGGCACCTGTCCCTCTACTCGTGCCATCTGCACAGGCTCCCGCTGCCTCCAGCAGCCCCTGTGGCCCCAAAAGAGCATTTCCCTGCGCAGGCTGTGTTACCTTCACGTGTGCAACGCGATAGTGACAGCCCAGCGCCACCTCCAGGCCTCCGCCCAAAGCGACGCCCTCGATGGCCGCCACCACCGGCTTCTCGCTGCTTTCGATGAGAGACACGATGGGACCCAGGGCACCTCCAAGTCTCTTCGGAGCGGAGAATCCTCGGATGTCAGCTCCTGGGGGAGCACCAAAAGATTAGCAGGAATTAGTAGGCGAGGCGGTGACTGGAAAAATCCTTCCCTCTGTGCCAGCTGCTCACAGATGCCCAAGCCCTTGCAGAGCATGCTGCTGGCAGGGGAGGGGTTAACAGGAATCACCCCCTTTTGGGACCACCTTCAAGGAACCCTGGATCTGTGATCCTTTGCACAGAGCTCAGAGGAATGCTGAGTACAAAAATACAGAGTAACTGTAAGGATCATGTCATCACTGCAGAAATTTGCAAACATTCTTGGTGTGATATTGAGCCTGGAATAGTTTAGTGCAAGTTACTATGAACAAGCAATATAGAACTCCTCAGAAATTCCCTAGCTTTTCAGGCTTCTTCTACTGGAGACCTGTCATTCAGCACTGCCCCACTCTAGGTACATTCCACACACTAGAGCAGTAAATGCTCCAGAGATTTTACATAAACAAAGCTATGGAGACTGAGGAAACACCAGGATGTTATGGAGTTGAGCAGCTGTCCCTCATTTCAGAATGAACAGACCAATTTACTTCTGGCCTATTTCAAGATCCAGCTTGTTCTGTGCCCCATGTCAATTGTGGTACAGCAAAATAGACAAAGCACTCTCTCTTGTGGCCATTTCCAGCCAAATCAGGACTTTTGTCAGCAGTGTGCTGAAGCAGAGATTCTCCAGATATGATGGCTGGAGTGTGCTTCATCTTTTGCTCAGCCTGTGTTTGTTGTCTTACCTGCACTGAATTTCCCATTTTCACCACAAATCATAACAGCTTTCACTGAGGGATCTGCATCTGCTTTCTTCAGCCCATCCTCTAAAGCCTGGAGAACTGCCCGACTGAAATAAAAAGAGATTCAGTGAGGAGCCATCAAATACATCCCCTTCCAAGGGGTCTGTGTTGAGAACACTGAGCAGCCCAGTGGGAATGAGCACCATGTCCAACAGGCAGCCCCCATGCCTGCCACAGCCTCTCCAGGTGAATCCTGTCCTCATTCTCCCTCCTGCTCCAAGGACAGGCACCCAAACCCAACAGGCTGACTGCTCAGCTGTCAGTCACTGCCTGGAGGACTCATCTTCAGGCTCTGACACTGCTGTTTCCACAACAAGCAGCACAGGGAAATGTTCTTTTGAAGATGTCTTTATGAATTAAACATTCAGATTTTCAAGAAAACAGTTTAGCATAATTTAGAAGTAATTAATGCTAAACCACTGACAGTCTAAGAACTTTTTGAAAGGAGCTCTAGGGATAAAAAAGTTATTTTTCAAACACCTGACTCAGGCTCTGCTGATGTTAATAATGCTTTCATCTTGTGAAGATTTGCACATGGGTCTGGACTTAAACTGGTGTGGGATCCTGTCAAAGGGAATTTGGGCATGAAACACTACACAGAACATCTTGACTCATCCAGACAGGTAGCTCTGCAGTAAATATGCCCAGCAAAGAATTAATGAAGAATTTCAAAATGGATCTGTAGAAGCACAAACAGTGATTTTTCAAATCAGATATTTTAAAAGTCTGACCCAACTGAATGTCCACTTTGCATTTGCTTCTTTAAAGCTAATTCATGTTTGTATAGATGGACTTGGAGAACCTATTCTGTTTTAGAAGGTGGTAACAATAGTAATAGTGGGTAAAAATAGAAGCATTAGGACTTTAGTAATAGAAATATTAATACAAATTTAATGTGTATATATATAATTTAGATACTAAAATGTACTATAATATAGTGTAATACTGCTATGCACACATACAACATCATTTGTGAGAGACTATTCTGTGTAGAGATGCCTCTGATGCAGAAAATCTGAGCCACAAACAGTTGAACTCTGGGGGAATATCCAAGAAATATC
The DNA here is from genome assembly GCF_047830755.1 of Zonotrichia albicollis. NCBI lineage: Eukaryota > Metazoa > Chordata > Aves > Passeriformes > Passerellidae > Zonotrichia > Zonotrichia albicollis. Next base: position 22,672,527 of record NC_133827.1, on the reverse strand, counting down.
ATCCACACTTTTTCTTTCTTTCTAGGAAGAAAATCAGCTTTTCTTCCTAGACCTTCTCCAAAGCCTGGGCCCAGCTCCACATGTGAGCTTGGTGCTGAGCAAGAGGGAGAAGAGCTCTGCTGATGCCCAGTGGAGAGCAGCAGTGTTAATTACACACAGCTAATCAAAAGGCCTGAGGCATAGTCAGCTTGTGCATGTTGCTCTGTGTGTTAGAGGGCATTTCATCTAAAAAGGAAGCTTGTGGTGAAATAGATGAAAGCCACATCATTGTACTCTTGTGTGCAGACATTTTTACAGAGCAATGCTTGCAGAATTCGTGTGGGAATCCATAGTCTGCAAAGGGACACCTGAAGGCCCAAGGAGCTCCCAGCTGTGTGAAGGAATCCCAGCCAAGCTCTGCATATTTCTCCTTCAAAATGAAAAAAAAATTCAAGACAAACCATAGGCAAAGTCTAACAATGAGGCCTCTTGGCTGAGGAGGGCTGTCTAGGAGGGTCTCCAGGGCCATCTGCTGCCTGTAGAAGGCTGTGCTACACAGAAGGGTCAGTGGGAGCTCTGAGACCTGACAGCCAGAGACTGGGAGAAGTGTTATTTTTGGAGAGAGAACAGCCAGTTATGTACCAATTACCCAATCTAGACATCAAAGACAGCTCTGAAGTCTAATGTTAGTAATGGCTCTGAAGGCTGAAACTTAAAATGAGAATAATTTGGCCATGGCAAAGTAAAACTGTGAGGTGAGTCAGTAAAGGTCTCTCCACTGCATGTAAGTCCACACAGCAGAATATGAAAAAATTTCCAAATTTTATACACTAAATGTGTTTTAATATGTTAAAAAATTGTGTTTTATCTCCCTCCCCTTAGCATATCTGTTATTGCTGCTATTTGAGGAGCACCCACAGGCTGCCCCCAATGTTTGCTGCTCTTTGAGTTCTGTTTGTGCATCAGTGAAGAGCCAGGCCACAGCAATACCAAAATCACCCAGGGGCTGGGAGATTGCAGGGAAAGCCATTGGGAAATGTCATTACACTCTACAAACCATGGGGCAAAGAGGGAGAAAAAATATGTTCCATGATCCAAACAAATGTGAAGTTACTAATTTGCAGCCATTGTAGAGACAAATGGCACAACTCCATCAGGAGCAGACAAGAAGCAATCAGTATTTCTGTGTCTGTTCCAGGCAGATGCAAAATGCCCAGCTAGAAGGGTTCTCTGCAGCAAATGGGAAGGTTCAAGGTTCTGTAGAGGAAATCAGTTCCAAGCCTTCAGCACTTACAACAACATATCACTGCCAAAATAAAATAAAGACTAGTCATCAAGGCTGCCACAAAATCACAATTTGATCCTTGTCTCACCTTAATTAACCCAACAGGACTGTTCATGGTACTGAAAAATTTAAATTGGTACTTGCAAAAAGATCTCTTCTATTTCCATATAACTTCTTCTGGAATTTTTGTGGAATGAAAAGGAAAGAAATCAGAATTTCTGCAGTTTCTTGTTTTTCTAAGTTGGAGTGATAAGTTTGCCTTGGATGTGTCACAGTCCAACAGACAGACTGCACTGCTTTGTCACTCACATGTTATAACTGGCAGTAAAAGATGTAATTTTCAATTAAAGCATCATAGTAAAATATACGACAGTAGAATTATAAAAGTACTCAGGAGAATCCCAGCTTCAAACTGCTAGAGCATTAAAGAAACAAAAAGTCACTGTAATTTTCATAAGTATTTCATTACTGTGACACTGTCATTCATTTAGCAGTAACAATGCACAAATTCCCTCCATGCTTTCCAAGGCTGCATCCCATGCCATGCAGTCAGTTCCACCATGGGTACAATTTTGACTGCAGAAAAGTGGTTCTGCCAAGGGGATTCAGTGTCTCAGGAACCCAAACCAGGTGCTGTTAAAGAATAGGTGCACACCACAGCAAGAGAATGTTCTTGGAGATTACCATACCAGGTTGTTTTTAATTTATGGAACTCATTGCAGTGACTGTGAGGTGCTGTGAGGTAACAGAGTTTTACTTTTTACCTTAATTTCACATTTTAGCTAGAGTTTGTGAATGTGAATTTCTTTCATTTAAAAAAAAATTAACGTAAGGGAATCCTGAAAACTTACTTAGTCACATTTAAAGAAGTGAGACTCAAATCCAACAGTGGAAAATGTTGTTTATGGGAAACATGCAGGTCTGGTCCTTTTCCTTTGTATTTTTCTCAGCTTCTAATATACTTTAAAACCTGCAAATCCCAAACCTGAACAACAAAATCCAGGCTCTCCCATTGTCACAAGCTCCTTTTTCTTTCAATAGCTTCCTGCAGTGTTTTTCTTTGAACTAACTCCTGGGTATTACATAATCCCCTACTTGAAATTGAGTTCTTGTGTGCTGGAGTTACCTGCTCTGCTCTCCCTTGCTTCAGTGTCAGATCCAGCTGTGCAGTAGCTACTGTCACACACTGTTGTGTGACAAGTTACTAATACAGCTTGAACAGTTCTGTTCAAGTTTTATGTTCTTTCTGCACATAAATTAAGGCCAGAGTAAGAATGGCATCTTTTGGGTGGAATTTTAGAATAGTTGTTTTAGGGAGCAGATGCTAATTAATCCCAGAATTTTCTCTCTGTATCTCATCCTGATGAGGTGCTGATCCATGAGTAATCACATTCTCCCCTCATTGCTACCTTTCTGAAGCTGCAGCTTCTCTCATCTCCTTTACATTTCCTGATTTTTAAGGTGATCAGGGTCAGAAGGACAATCCTGGCAGCCAGGGAGAGCCTTTCCCAATCAAACCTGTTATGCTGTCACACTTCATAGAATCCCACACATAAGCTGCCCTATTGCATGGCCTGCCCTATCCTCCCTGAAGCTTTTCTGTCCTTGTCAGCTCAAATGTTGAAATATTCCTTCAAGTCCTCCTAATTCCCAGTGCCAGCAGCCTGCCTCTGCTGAGGAGGGGTACTCAGTCCTTCCTTTTGCCAGTCTTGTCTTTCTGTTTCCCCAAACTCCCAGTTCTTTGCATATCTAAATCCCTTCTCTCAATGTCATGGTCTTGTAGATGCAGGTCTCTGAGCAGTAAACTTCTGCAAACCAGGAAAAAAGCCCTCCAAACAAATCAAATTTGGCAGATGCCACCTCTGCTGGTAGAGTGATTAGCTTAAAGGGGAGTCTGTGTGGGAACTGAAGTTGCTGCCAGACTCTCAAGTCAGCACACATTTCTCAAAAAAGCACTGCCCCAAGGCACCAGCAGAGGATGATGTCAGCCAGGAGAAAGCAAATTCCTGCCCACCAGCGCATTCTGAAGTGCTAATGGCCGGTGTGATGGCCCAGGAGGGGGGAAATGGGTAATGGGGAGATGTAGGGGAGGCTGGAGCACAGCAGCAAAACCTCACCAGCCTTAAAAAGCGTTTGTGCCTGCTGTGAAATGAAATGTACAGGATTGCTCCTGTCTGTAACTTTCACTGCCTCCTATGACCTGTGCAGTGAAACATTTCCAGCAGCACTAACAAACCTGCTCCCTGTGGTCCAGTGCAGAAATGTGCAGCAGCAGGAGGAGCAGGGATCAGAGTGTGCTCTACCTTTGCTAGCTGCATCACATCTCAGCTAACACCTACCTGACAATTATGGACCTCTTTGAAAACAGGTATTGCCCTGGCATGCCACCAAAGACCACGGACATGTCTCAAGTTGTAGCCTAATGTATCTGAAGTCTGCCAGGATCTTCCTTCTCCCCTGCAGGGCCGAGGGACAGGACACAAGCACACAATCTGTCTCCCTGGGTGTATCAGAGCTGCACCTTGCTGTGAGGCTCTGCAGGGCCAGGAGCAAAGGGCAGCAAAGGCAGAGATCTGCCCTGAGGGAGCTGGTGTGCTGCTGCTGTTCAAAGGCAGAGGGGACTTTGGGTTTCCTCCAGGACTTCTCAAAAGAAGGGAGTTAAGGCTCCTTAAGCATGTCTGGTTACTGCTGAAGGTTGATTTTAAAGGTCTTTTCAACCTCAGAGATTCTATGATTCTTTAGGTCTGTATTTTGTGTTTTTCATGGTAAGGACTGAAAGTTTATAGTGAGCACAGCCTGGAAGTTTTCTTAGACAGATCTCAGGCCCAGGAGGTCCAAAGGATATCTTACACTGTACAGTTCTGTGAGTCTTACATGTCTGGTTCTTCTAAACCCATCAAGTCACTCCAAGTTTCTCCTGGCAATTACCCGAGCCAAAAATGTTCATATTGCATTTCTAAACAAGTTGCAACAGAAGAATGAGCAGTGCCAGCTACAATGTAGCTTTTCTACAGAAGAACATCAGGTTTTATCTCCTTTTCATGTTCTTTCTTGTCTCTATGAGCTTCTTTTTATCAAACTTTCTCATTTGTAAATCAAGCACAACTGCAGTGGGGTTATTTTTGGCTTGTGAATACAGCCTGAATAGACACTGTTGGTCACTGTTACTGAACAACTACAGCTGCTTAGAAAGGGTTTATGTGCTCCTCAGAACTAAAGGAACTAAACCCCACAACTAATGTGAAGCTAAAAGCACATAAGTCCTTTTCAAGACACATGAAAACCTAAATTTCAGAGGCTCCTACAGATTGGTGTTTGACTTTGTTTTCCACTCTCGTGTTTGAGATTGCACAGAGCCCTTTTTGACCAAGATCAGTATTTAGAAGTCAATTCCTTAATCACTTTTAAAGGCCAAATGAACTGTTTTCTCATAGCCCCGGCTGAGTTTAATGCTGGTGCCAGCTCTGCTTGCTGAACCACGCCTGATACCCACGGAGCCCTTTGCCCTGCCCCCTGTGCACACTTGGATAGCGCAGTGATTCGCCAGGCAGGCACTGAGCAGTGTGGGGCAGGCAGGCAGACCAGGATATCTGAGCATTGACTTGCACCAAGCAGCACTGAAAGCACTCCAGGCTGAGCTAACGCTGCTGAGCTGTCTTGATGTTTAGAGACTTGAAGGTGATGAGAAATAGGCAAAGCTTTTAAACACCCCCCAGGGGAGATGGCAGAATGTATGGTCTGCTGAGCCTGGCCCCTCTCCTGTGAAAAGCCCCAGCTAGAAATTATAAGAGCAGAAGTTATGGCAAAGTTCAGCATGGTGTTTGCAAAGCGAGATCCAAGCTACCTCTGAAGGAGCCGCCGGGGCCTCTGCGAGCTCTGAGCGGTGCAGAAGTCGCGGCTGAGGCTCTCAGGGGCCGCTCCCTCCGGGACTGGAGGGAGCCTCCCCCGGGCTCGGGGAGAGGGAACTCGGTGAGAAGGAAGGACTCGGAGAATCCCCCACCCGCTCACAAGCGGGCCCCAGCCCCGCGCTCCCCGCGGGCTGCCGGCCGTACCTGAGCGCGTTCACCGGCGGGTTGCGGAGCCGGATGACGGCCACGGCCGAGCCCCTCGCGTACTGCGCCATGCCGAGCGCTCCGCCGTGTCCCCGTGTCCCCGGGTCAGCCCCCGCCCTCAGCGCCCCGCCCTCAGCGCCCGGGCACCGCGGGCCTGGCCCCGGCCCCGGCCTGCACAGAGCCGCCTCTGCTGGGGCGGCAAAACGCGGAATATGGACATTTTTCCTGAGAAAGGATGTTCATTAATCTTTGATCTTTGTAACAAGAAAGGAGATTTCACTCGTGAAGCAGCGATTCACAAGCTTTAAGTGATGTCCGGGTGTTGGAAAGAAATTCCTTTAAAGGTAGAATTGCCTTGTTAAGGTCTAGGGCTCCACGTTTCAATGATTTCAGTCCTAGGGCAGACACTGACAATGCTCGGGAAGAAGGATGTGTGTGATGTGCCACTGAGAGTGGGCACACAGAATGCAGAACTTAGAGGCCACAAGGACATTTGGCAGGACCCCAAAAATAAGGAAAAAAACTGATAAAGCCAACCCAGCAATTTGTACTGAAATCAGCCCCAGCTGGGTGAAAGGTAATTCTGGCAGGGGCAGGTCATGACCAGTGACTCACAGACCACTGACCCAAGAAACCACCAACCCAAAAGAAGATAAATACTGGGCTAATTAAAATAAGAAATGAGAGAATCATTAATCAGTAGAAGATAGACCACTAAATAAGAGAACGATATAACTTGCAGCCAGTGAACATCAATACCTTACTAAAACATATAAATAGTGAAAAGTTTTGATAGTTGTGCTGGCTTTGTGGATTTACCACCCAGCCTCCTTTCTGTGCAGAAATGTAAATAAATCAAATACCTTGACTCAGTGTTGGACTGGCATCTTGTACACTGAGTGAAAGAACCTATCCTGGGACAACACTGGGATTTAATGTGTGCCCCAGCCAAGCTCTGTCCCTCTGGTCCTCTCAGGCATCACTTCACACCAGCCCCTCAGCTCACAGCAATAATGCCACTGTAAAGAGCTGAGAGGTAGTGGGGAGAAACATAGTTTCTAATGTAACAACGTGTATCTGTTGCTGTGAAATGTTATTTAAGGGACAGAGAAGATTCTTATCTATACATTGTTATATCCTTATTTATATCTCTATAATCTCCCCTTTATGTCTCTTGGCCTTTAAAAGTCAGTCCCTGGGCAGAATGGCTACAGCTCTTTCCCTGGTCTGGAACAGGTACAGAATTTTAGGAATTGATTTACCTGTTCAGAAAGGTCCTTCACTAAAAGCAACCTTTACTGCTGCTTTTATATAACCTTTATTGTTACAGCTGATGTGCTGGATCACTACAGCTCTTCTGGCATTTATTATATAATGTTACAAACCCCCCCAAACTAGTGATAATACTCTGACATTTGCTTGTAAACAGTATGTTCTGAGAGTTTATAAAAATGGTGTAAATGATGCCTTGGAGGGCTGGCTGCTCTGTTGAATTTTTATTAACCAGAATGAAAGCAAAGATCACTCTAAGTTGTACTTTGTGTTTATAGTTTACAGGTCTGATCTACTTGTGCTTTAATAATCCAAGTGCTGTAGTTGTGATAAACCAGCCCTATTTCAAGCCCAAATGAAAACAGAAGAAAGCAGTGCTTGGGAAAGGAGAGCTCATAGAAAAAAAAAAAAAAAAAAAAAAAAAAAAAAAAAAAAAAAAAAAGAAAGTTTCACACTGTTATGGAAAAGTTCAAGTAATATTTCAGGTTGTAGGATTTATGCATGTCTTTTTTTCCCTTTTTCCTTCAAGATGAATGGAGTTTGGTAGTGAGAAGAAGAAATGCATTTCAGTGTGTACAGCAGAGAAATTTTAAGTCTTGCAAGTTGTGCAATGACCAAGTGCAAAGGCCTGAGCTTAAATCCAGCTCCCCAACCAGTGGGGAAAGACAAGTGCCTGGTACAGGCCCCAGTTATGCTTCTGGCTGTTTTCCTCTCCCAGTGTTGCTGTTGTCACTGCAATCAGAGCCAAGGCTGTGCAGCTCTGCTGCATCTGAGCTGATCTTGCACTTGGGAGGGGAGGAGGTTGCAGAGCCTGTCAGTGCACTTCACCTTGGCAAAATGTCATCAGGATGGTCCAGTTTGTTCCTGCAGATTTGTGTGGTTCCCCAAGGGCTTGTGCAGATCTCTGTCAGCCCTGCTGTTCTAAAGCTGTGCAGGGGCAGCCAGGAGCTTTGTGCTTCCCTGGAAAGCAGCTGGGGGCTGTGGAACCACAGGACAAGGTGGCAGCTGTAAGGAGATAGAATACAAGAAAATAAAGATGGTGTGGAAAGTAATCTTACCCCTAAGGAGCTGCAGCTGGGCCAATTATCAAAGATTAGGAACAGGCCTAGCTTTAACAGGCCACAGCTGTAAGCAATGAGAAGAAGATGCTGTAAAAGAGTGGGGTGGCTGGGTGAGAAGGGAACTGGAGTCAATGGCTGCTTTGTGAAGAAGAAAGAGTCAATGCTGTGAGGAGAAGCCCATGAGAAACACCAAGAAGGTATGGAACCTTTGTGATAGGAGACAGCAGTATGGAACCCCTGCCATAAGGTGACAAGAGGCAGCTTTCTTTAGCCCTAGGCCTGCCAAAAGAAAACAGATCTCGCTGTTCCAGACCCCTCTGATTGCTGCTCTTTTGGCCACACATTAGAGGATAATGCTCAGAAAATACACTCACCACCCAGCTCTGGGAAAGGATTTTAAGACAGGAATAGCAAATCCTTAGAAACTCCAGTACTAGAAGGACAGATGTTAATGGATGTGAATGTTGTGCTTTGTCTTCTGAACTCCTCAGAAAGAGCCATAGTAGGAAAAAAAAAGATTCCTGCTTCTTTCTGAGCTGGAGCAACACAAATATGTCAAGTCTCCTACAGCCCCCTGGGATCATCAGCCTGTTCAGGAAGTGCTGAATGATAAAAACAAGTGTTTTATTTATAGGAGCCTCTACTTAATTTTTATTCCAGTATATCTCTGTTGCAAGGTACTCCAGAAGAAGCATCTTGATTTGCTCTAACCTTATTCACACAGAACAAAAATTCCTGGAAAATGCTTTTTTGACAGCTGCACCCAGAGATACTGGCAAAGGTGAGTGCAGTAATGTCCCAGCTGGAGGAGCAGAGTATTTCTGTGGGAACCACCTCTGAGGAACATGGAAGGTCTTATCAGTTGTATTGGCAATCTGAGTGGATGTTGGTGGTAAAGCCCATAGCCACAGTGCTGAGAGGGCCAGGAACTCTGAAAACTTACTGGTTCTTGTCATCAGCTGGTCTAAACTTCAGGCCTGAATTACACCTTGCTGCTGAAATGACAGCCTGGAGGGCCAGCTAAATCCAGCAACTGTTTTCTGCTTTCCCTTGTACAGTTGTGGCCTCCTTTTTTCCCCCCTTAAAAATTATCTGTTGTAAAAAAACCTGTTGAACCTTTGTAATCTTTGTCTGACCCTTTTATGTGTAGTAAAAGCCAATACTGGTAAACACTTGATGACAAAATAGTTTTCAAACTCTCCTTTGGTTATCATACTCTTAGGAGTTATCCTCTGATAACTTTACATTTCTTTTCTGCACTGTCTCCAAAACTCAGCCTCCCAGAGCCTCAGTGAGCTGGAGTTCAGTGCCTCAGAGCTGGCACAAGTGTGATAACTACAGCCACACAGCGAGGCACACAGTGGCCATGGAATATCCTCCTATTGCAGAGTTTAAATTTCTGCTGAAGAGCCACAGCTTCTGTCAGCCATGAAGGTTATTTCAGCTTGGTGTGATACAGACATATTTAAAAACCCTTTTGTCCTAACTGGAGATATCCTTTGAGGAGTTGTTTTTGGTTTTTTTTTGTTTTTTTTTTTTCTTGGTGTTGAGTGTTGCTGTTGTTTTCTTTTTCTCCCTGTAGTAAAAAGGTTTTTAAATGTCTTGGAAACTCTGCTTCCTGTTTTGTCTTGTAAAGTAAGTTTGGGCACAGTGAAATGCATAGTTAACTTTGCTGCTGTTACTACATTAATAACTTAAAACCTACTCTGCAGGTGGAGAATAGTTGTATACCCAACTCTGCATTGCCCCTTAGAAGCAAACAGCTCATTTTTGTTTGAAATCTGTGTGTGCAGGTGTGGAGAGCAGAGACCCAGCCCTGTGAGCATGACAGCTGTTAGCATGGAATCCCAGACTGGTTTGGGTTGAAAAGGACCTTGGAGCTCTTCTCACTCCATTTCCTGCATGGCCAGGGCACCTTCCACTATCTCAGGTGCTCCAAGCCCTGTCCAACCTGGCCTTCAAGGATTTTTGTCTTACTGAGGCTGTGCTCTGCTCCTTGGCTTCTTGAAACCCAGATTACCCCTCTGAAACTCCCCACTGCATCAAGCCTGGTCTGTATTTATGTATGTTTTAGCATTCAGCCCTGCAAACACAAAGCCATGGGCAACTTTGCACACATAAAGCTAGTCTGACAAATATGTTAGCAATGTACAAATTCACAGCATTTCCCACTGAGTGGGAATTTGCCATTTCAAAGGTAGAACCTCGATTTTCCCCTGCCAGAACAAAGTATGTTGGTTATTTTTAATATTACAAGCCTGTCTCGTGACTTTTGAGCTCTGATTTTTGCGTGGTTGTAAAGCAACACCTCCTGGCAAGCCGTGGTATTGCTTGTGCAGGGAGAGACCTTCCTTGTGGGATGATACACGACGAAGCAGGAATGCTGTGGAGTGATAGAGTCACAGGATGGTTTGAGCTGGAAGGGACCTCAAAGCACATCTCATTCCAGCCCCCTGCCATGGGCAGGGACACCTCCCACTATCCCAGGCTGCTCCATGCCCCATCCAAGCTGGCCTTGGACATTTCCCGGGCAACCACAGTTTCTCTGAGAGACTGTTCCCAGAATATAACTGACTATTTAAGCAGAAAACAGAAGCATGAAGGGAAATTCAGAACAGTTTCAGAAAAATTCCCTTGTGCCTCAAGGATCCCATTCCCTGAGCACTAAATCAACATGGGTTTCCTTAGGAGCAACCAAGAATACCATAGAAGACTTGGAGACACCACAGGACAAAGAACAAGGTGACAGTGCCTTCACTCACAGCATTTCACGTGTTTCAAGGTGCTGTTCTGCTGCACTGGCAACCCATGGAATAATGCAACACCCTGGAACATGAGGAGTTGGACTGAATGACAGTAGGTGATGGCTGCAGAAGGCTGAGATGAGATATAAATGTTCATGTGCTCATAACAAAACTGACACGAGTGGCTGTGGAGGGATATTTCTGGAAGGAGACAGTAACCTTGTCAATAAGGTGACAAAAAGATACACGTAACCAATATGATTTTCTGTTCTCCTTTCCAGATTCGTTGATGTAGCACTAAAGAAACTCTTTTGTGTCCAGCAGTAAAGAGTGTTAAAAGCAGTCAAAGCTTGGCATCTTAATATCCAGTTTGGCCAGGCAAGGCCGTAACCGGGTGTTGAGAGAACTGGCAGGTAATATTAGAAAACTGGGACTGCTATCACCAAGTGCTCGAAAACAGGGTAAACCCCAGATACCGAGTGGTGCTTGGGCCGCCCTTATCGCGCTCAGTCCGGTGCTCGTCTGGCCGTGCTGGCCCGCGCAGGTGATGCTGTCCCGATTCTCGGCAGCCCTGCCCCGGTCAGCTGGAATTCCTGCACACATCCCGCCCGGCACAGAGCTCATCGGGAGCGCCTGAGGACGGCCCGAGGTGCCCGCCTCGACCAGCCAGCCCCTCACGGGTCCGGCCGTACGCACCGCGCCCGGCCCCTCACGGGCACAGCCCGAGGCCGCCTCACGCCTTCCCGCCCAAAACCCGCCCGCGCGCCGCCGCAGGCCACGCCCACTCATCAGACAGCGCCCACCCAGCATTAGACCACGCCCATGCAGTACTAGACCACACCCATGTCTCATTAGACCCCGCCCACACCCCTGACGCCCTCGCACTCCCTCCCTCAGGCCCCGCCCACACACTTTAAATAGCGCCCGCGCCCTCTCAGACCCGCCTGCGCTCCTGCAGCTCTCGGCCACGCCCCGTCACCCCACCCACACTGCTCAGGCCCCGCCCCCGATTTAAAGCCCTCCCGCAGCCGGCGCGCTGCCGGAGGTGACGTTGCGGGTCCGGCGCGGGGCGGAGCCGACCGGGGACGCGGAGCTGCGGGAGCGGGCTGCGCAGGTAACGGGGAGCGCGGGGAACGGGGAGTTCTGGGTACGGGCTGCGCAGGTAACGGGGAGCGCCTGGGTGCGGGCTGCGCAGGTTACGGGAACGCGGGGGTACGGGGGCCACCGGGAACGGAGGGCGCAGTGAGCGCGATGCTCAGGGAACGCCGTGTCCGAGTGACGGAGTGCTGAGGGAGTGATGTGCCCCAGGAACGCGGTGCTCGGGGAATGGGGGTGCTGAGGAACACGGGATGTTCGGGGAATGGCGGTCCTGAGGGACACGAAGTGCTCAGGAATGGAGGTGGTGAGGGGCACGAGATGCTCGGGGAATGGAGATGCTCAGGGACGTGGGGTGCTCTGGACACTACGGTCCTGTTTGCAGGCGCGGAGCCCTCACGCTTGTATATTTGATATAAAAAAAAGGGACTTTTTCCAGTTTAAGAGAGCGGTCAGAGCCGCCGCCGAGGTGCTGGCGGTGGCTGTTGGAGGCAGGTGAGCAGTCCCCAGTGTTATCGCTGCTCTCCGGGCAGCAGGAAGCGTTTCAGTCGGTCGCCAGACAACCTGGAGCAAATCCCGCCGGAGCTAAGCCTCTGGTGTCTGTCCTAATCTTGTCCGGGGGCTGCTGACAACAACAAAGACCAGCAGGCTCCAATGGTTTTGTGCCCTCTCCAGTAAAAAAAAAAAAAAAAAAAAAAAAAAAAAAAAAAAAAAAAAGAAGAGAAGTGTAGGAGTTTTGATGCTACTTTCAGCTGGCAGAAGTTTGGGAGACTGACTGGGATGAGTTCAGTGGATGCTTCACTTGGGCTGTGTGGCTTAGCCCAGAGAAGTGCAGCTCTTAAGTTAATGAGGGAAGGCAGGAACTGTAGTGCCAGGACAAGGGGAATGGCTTCCCACTGCCAAAGGGCAGGGTTTGATGTGATATTGGGAAGGAATTCCTCCCTGTGAGGGTGGTGAAGCCCTGGCACAGGCTGCCCAGGGAAGCTGTGGCTACTCCAGCCCTGGCTGTGGCTACTCCAAGGCCAGGTTGAACAGGGCTTAGAGCAACCTGGGATAGTGGAAGGTGTCTCTGCCCATGGCAGGGGCTGGAATGAGTTGAGCTTTAAAAACCCTTTGAATCCAAGCCATTCCTCTTTTCTCCTTGTAGGGAAGGGCACTGCCCCAGGCACAATCTTGTACTGTGTCTCATTTGTGCTTAAATGGATGGCAATTGGGTGTAACACCTGCAGGTGTAGTGCAATGGAAATCAAACCTTTAGATAAGCCAGACAGGAACCTGCCTCCTCTCTCGTTTGAGCTCTGTGGGAATTTTGCTGCTGGAAAGTGCTGAGACCTTGCTGTGGCTTCACTTACAGTTGTTCTTTTAACCTGTAGTTTTACTGCTTCAGAGGTAGGTTGCTCTTAGTATACTGGTCACATTTTCAAAGCAGAGCAGAAAAATAAAGGTAAATACTTTCTGCATTCTCTCCAAAATGGAGTGGAGTCATGATCTGATTGCTCTAAGGAGGCATTTGAGCTGTGAAAACTTGCATTTTTGTGGTAACTGTATGGATCTGGAAGCATGAAATTTCAGGAACAGGTTTGATATTATATTACTGCTGGAAAGGGGAGCCCTGTGCACCTTTTTTCCATCCCTCTGCTTGTCTGTTTTCCTTGCTCCTCAAGTGCAGGTGTCAGTGGTGGTGTGGTGGGCTGGATTCAGGTGCCAAACCCACTGGCAATGAGCACCAGATGGAAATTGGATCCATGGAGCTGTGTCTGTGCATCCAGCAGGGAGAGGCAGTGACAAGGATCAGAACCAGTTAAGCTGCTCCTGAAAGTGTTCCCTGAGGCTACACTTTGGGCAATCCTGGTGTTTGTGGTTTGGCTTTTTGGTGGTGTTTGTTTTTTTGGATCTTTTTGGGATGAAGGCTGTGCAGTGCTCCTATTTCCAGATGTTCCTGATATCCTCAGCCTCTTCCTTCCACTCTTTCCCAGCAGAAATATTTTTGTTTCCTGACAAAGTTTCCTTTTTGGTGCTGACCAAACTGGTGCCTGTGAAGGGTTAGAAATACAGAAGTGAGGCATTTTTGGAATGGTGTCTGTGGTGATTTTCACCCATAACTGCACAGGAATCATTGCTACAACAGATGTTCTGGTTTAGAGAACAAAAACAGCTTTTGCTAAATGTAAAGGTGGGAGTGCTAGCAACAAATAAAGAAATCACAATAGAACAGGTGGATAAAGAGTTGAAACAGATGTAGGAAAGAAGGAATTACTCTCAGTTGCTCACTTTTGGCCTGGTTTGTATGTTAACAGCTGTTTCTCACAGCAGAAAGCTCTCCAAAAAGATAAAAGGTGAGACTATTGGCAAAAATTTATATCAGGTGCATGCAAAGAATTTTTTTTAATATAAGCAGTTTTCTTACCCTCAAGACTAGGAACAATTAACCTGGAAAAAAAAAAGCACTTTTGTTTATTGTGTTATTTTAAAGCCTGTGTTAGTACAGCAGGTCATAGTTAGTGGTAATTAGTGAAGAATAACTGCTTCTCCTTGTAATGTGCAAGACATATATAAGCCTTTGTGACATAGATAATTGGCTTAATTGCAATGTTAAAATGCTACTTGTGGGCCAAATGCTGAATTTCCAGACCTTGGTGTGGTTTGTTTTTAAATGCTTTTTGCTGTGTGGCTCTTGCCCTTGCCTTGAACCTGCTCTGCAGTGTACACCTCCATTGTTTAGATCTCCTTTCCTGGAAGCATTTTCCTTTAGTTCCCTTATTAAAATTACTTATGCTGACTCTAACTGCTGTTCCTGTAGAATTTTTCTTCACATGTTCTCATGAAGAAGATAATTTGCTTGTAATTATTTTTTTGTTAGAAATGGCAACATAAGCTTTAATAAATGACCATATCCAATATTGCAGGTGGGTCTCAGCAGTGCAGAGCTGAAGTTAAATATTGACTTGTGCAGAACTTTGGTCTTGAGCAATCCCTGCTGAAACTGCAGCCAGGAGGAGAAAGGTGTTGTGGCAAAGAGAATCACTTCAAACCACCCCCTGCCAAACTGAAGCCAATCTGGGGAGTGGTCCCAGAGGAGGCTCAGAAACCCCCCACAGTGTCCCCCTGTCCAGGTCTGGGGGTCTGCATGATGTGAGGGGGACAACCATGTTTGTACCTGGCGGTGGTGACAGCCCCAGTGTGGCTCTGTGTAGTGAAATGACCAGAATTTGGGGTCTCCTGGTGGTCTGTTCCAATCTTGCTCTGATTTGTATTTCACCATCCCTGGAGCTGGAGGGAATTGTGTGTGCCAGGAGCCCAGCTGGTATGAGGTCTCTGCTCTGGGACCATGGCTCCTACTACAGAAGGCTCTTTGTGCTTTGTAGACACGTGATCCCTAGAAAAAATAAACATTTCTCATTCTTGCAGAGATTTGCTCTCAGATATGAACTAAGCAATAACTGTTTCAGCACTTTCACTCCTCCATCCATCTTTCCTTGTCTTGTGGGCTTTTTCACAAAAGTCTAAAATCTGCTTGCTGAACTTCATTGGAAATAGAATTCCTCTGGGACTGACAAGATAAATTTTGTTCTTGGCGATGTGGCATGTATCGTTCTTGACTGCTTTGCTGTGGGGAGCTCA
Source organism: Zonotrichia albicollis (assembly GCF_047830755.1). NCBI lineage: Eukaryota > Metazoa > Chordata > Aves > Passeriformes > Passerellidae > Zonotrichia > Zonotrichia albicollis. Next base: position 22,657,418 of record NC_133827.1, on the reverse strand, counting down.
AAAAGCAACACAGAGCTGTATATTAAAGAAAACTAATTCTTCTCTAGCTAAGAGGCTTTAGAAGAGGTGGTAGCCATCTTAGATTTTATTTGCTTGTGGGGAATGGGGATTTCAAACTAATCAAAAGGTTTTAGCAAAAAAAGAACATCCAGTCATTTATGGTGCTTTAGGTGAAAGAATTTTGCCATCCTTTAATAGTAAAATATTTTGAGCTGTTTATACCTGGGGGAATAAGTTATTTTATATCTGTGATAAGTCTGTTTTCTGTCAGAATCTGGTTGTAGGAAGATTTTCCTCCTGTGTTATTGGAAGAAGGTTGGGTATGTTGTGTATCAGCTTTGTTTACTATAAACTGAGGTTTTGATGGAGGAAACATTTTGTTTTAGGTGCAGGATTGGATTGATGACTCTTGCTTTTTAACTTTATATGTTTGAAACTATTTCCTTAAGTATGATGGGTGTGAACTGAAGAACCTGTAGAGCAAAAGGTGGCTCGAGTTTTTAGCATTCCTGTCAAGTTGGTGCACTTAGTGAATGCAGGGCAACAGTGTGACTCAGTGTCAGGTGTGTGTCACGGATGTGTGCCTGTCTGCTGGGACTGAGGTCAAGGTTTAGGCTGAGCTCCAGATGGTGGCCAGAGGATTACTTTGAGAGCTAATTACAAGGCTTCTTTGTGTAAGTCTGAATAGTTACATCACAAAGATATTCTTTAATGATTCATCAGGCGGTTTAGTGGGGGAAATATCCCACAAGTTTTGCGCTTTCTGATGAGGTGTGTTGTGCCCTTAGCCTGCCTGGCTCGTGTTGAGTGTACCCCAGCACTTGCAGGCTGTTTTAATGGGCATTCATTGCTGGCTCTGCCAGTGGGATCTCTGGCGTCTCTGAACTCTGCATGTCTCTTTCTCTCTGCATGTGTGGCCTACATTTCTCCTCTCATCCACCTCCAGAGCAGGCAAGCTGCAGTGGTGTGGGCTGTGAACAAAGGCCCTGCCTCTGGGTTATTCAGGCATGGCCTCCCTTGAGTGAGCAGAGGCTATTTTTGGAGTTCCCTTGGGGAGAAGGTGGTCAGGAATCCAGCCTTGGAGCTGAGCAGAGGGGAGTGCAGCAGTGTCAGCTTTGGTCACTGTGCTGGGTCAGCTGCTGCTGCTGGTGCTGTCACAGAGGATCCTGTCTCCTGCAGAAGGGTGCTAGCGAGGTCACCCGACAGCAAAGTGCTGAGAAAACATTCATTGTACTCCATTGGCTTGTTGCTGTTGCCAGGAAACACCTTGTCCACATTTCAGACACTTGTGAGTTTTGGTTGCTTCTATCTTAGCTCAACAGATTTGCCCTACAACTCATGGATAGAGGGCATTGTCCCCAGCATCCTCTGGATCAGTGTGCCAGCTTGTCTTGTGAGTTCCCATTGTCACTCTTAGCTGGTGCCACTGCAGTTGTGACCTCTGGCCTGTGGCAGGATGGCTCAGTGCTAAGGGGGATGAAATTTCCTTGCAATGTTATCCTTCCCTGGGTCTGGGCTGCTCAGGTATCCCTCAAGGAGGAGTTTCCCACTGATGCTGTGTACCCAGTGCTGCTGCTGCTGCTGCCTTCAGGTCAGCCTGACACCTCCATGTGGGTGGAGAAAAGAGAGTGCTAGGCTCTCATGCTGGTGGTGCCATGGACCAGAGCAGGTGGTGGCAGATGGATGGCTGAGTTTTCATAGAATCATTTGTTTTCTACCTGTTTTCTGTACAACCTAGACACTAAAGTTCAGCAATGGGTGAAACACACTTTGGGAGTAAGAATGTTTAGTGGTTGCTGGAATGACTGCTGGTCCCTGGGCACAGGTCAGTGTGTCATATACCTGACACAGAGCACTGTGGCCTCCCTGGTTCCCTTACAAACAGAGCTCTTCTTTAATGGGTTATTTACATTCCCCAAGGCACAGTGTCCTGTACTTTCAATGCGTTTGTCTGTCTGTTCTGGGAGGAAATACTGCTGCTGGTTAACTGATTTAGTGTGTTCTCATGGCTAAAGGTTCCTCCTGCAGCCTGGTGGGCAGAACAAGGGCGCTGCCTGTAAGCTGCAAGTATTATTTTTGTGTTCTGTCATCCACTGCATGTTCCTGCAGGCAGGAGCTCTCTGGGCAGAGATAATCCAAACTGTTGATGTGCTCTGAGTAGTGCAGTCAAGTTGAGGAGCTCAGTGGACTGACCAAGTGGCAGCTGACACAGCACATACCTGTGTAGAAGCCTCCTAGTGCTCAGAGCCTTAGGGAATGTTTGCACAGTCATTTCTCTGTGTCTAGGACCAGAATGTACCATCTGCAACAGAAAGTCATCATGATGTCTCTTGAGAGATGAAAGGATTTGTGTGGGTTTTCCTTTCTATGCCAGGGAATAGCTGACCTTGGGGCCAGCTGTGAGCTGGCTGCTTTTCTGTGTTTCTGAACACACTGAAGCAGCAAAGATCAGTCCCCAGAATCCATGTGAGATTTAGTCAGGACCCTTTTCAGAACTCAGACTACCTTGAGGTCCCTCTTTGCCTTAATTTCCCAAATAATTCAGTTCTCCTTTAAAAAATCTAAACCTAAGCCCTGGCTTCCTGGTTCATGGAGTGGGAGGCTATTGTGTGCCTGACCTCAAACTGGCTGCTGCTCAAGGTTCTGCAACATGTGATGCCTGGTGTTGCATCAGGTGATGGATGGGGGATTTTGTTGATCCCTCTTGGCCAAGACATCCTTGAACCTTCTATTTTGAGAGGCCCATATGGTTGCAGGGCTGAAGGAAACACAAACTTTAGTGTTGCATCCCATGTGCTGGTTCTGGGAAGTTGTTGACAATTACAAGAGCCCTCACTTCTCCAGACTGTCACTGGAACCAGGAAAGGTGGTGGTAAAGAACCTGCTCAGCCTCTTTGAGCTCAAAGAGCTCAATTTTTTCTTTGGAGGTCATTTCATACTCCTTCATTTCCTTTCTTCCCCTATATATCGTGCTTTTCCCAAAGTTGTTCCCCAAGATTTAATTTCCTTCTTTTTGCTGAAACCTCACATCTCCAAGAAGGTGGTGCCAGACCACACTTATTTTTTCATAATTAGAGGATTAAATCTTCCACACACTCTTTGAAGCCACTGAGAGAGCAAGGCTATTGCCAGTCACCTGGAGGTGCATTAGGGATTCTTAGGGGCTTGTTTATTCTCTGTGTGATGAGTGATACTTCTTGTCCTCCTTTCTCTGAGGCTAACTCAGATTATACTGATAGCATTAGTGAAGAACCATTCCAAGTCTGATGTCACTCTACAGCAAAACCTTGGAGGTTTGTTGACACACTCACCGGACACTAGGACTTTGCAGAGTAACCCAGGAATGAAACTGCATTTTGTGGAGTAAAATGTGCTGAGAATGGTGTGAGGGACTGATGCTTCTGTTTGAGGGAGCTGAAAGAAGGAGCTCCAGGCAGAGCTCTGCACACACCTGCATGTGTGGAGTCCCCTGAAGTTCAGGAGAGCAGCTTTTTAAGCACTTCTCTTTAATCCCTGTTGTCTGTATGACTCTGCTCTTCCCTTTGTAGTTCTTCCAGCAGCAGGTTGACAAGGACTGTGAATTTGGGATGTGTGTCAAACCTCTGTACCTGTGAGCTTGCAAAGAGCCGTGGGACTTGTCCTGCTGATGTTCCCAAAAGGAGAAAAACCCTTGGGGATACTTTGCATCTCCATCAGGGAAGTGTGAAAGTGGAAATGGACAGATACTGAGCTGTAATTAGTGGGAAGCAGAAGTCCTTTCTAGGCTAGTGGGAACGTTCAGAGGGTGACCTGAGTAATCTGAAAGAGCTGAAGGGTTTCAGTGCCCTGAGCAACTCTGTGACTCTGACAGATGCTTCCAAAAGGAGCAGCATTGATAACGGGAACTGCGGGATGCGCCGCGCTGAAATTTTATCTGCCTGACTAGCTGCTAGTCCAATTCCATTAATGTTTGCATATTTAATAAACTTCTAATGTGGGATTTTAATGAGTTGGCAGTTATCTCTGAACACCCAGCAGCAGCAGCAGTCTCAGAGTTTAGGTGGCTCTCAAATGGAGATTTCTCTCACTTAGAAGGCATGTGGCCTTTCCTTGGGCAGTCAGCACTTGGCAGGCTCTGGAATACTTTGATTTGGTTTGTACTGATGTACATCAACAGTGAATTTTTAATTTGGATGGAGCCCTGGGGTTAAGTTTTTGGGGGAGGCATCTTTTTAGAAAGCTGGATGTAAGAGAAGTGACCTTGGTTAATCTCATAGCACACCATTTAGCTACTTGGGATGTTTCTTGCTAGCGATCTAATTATTTTGGCTGTGAAATGGGACTGCCAGGGAAATTGCTTCTAACGTGGCATTTACTCATTTACACTCCCAGTGCTTTTGCTTTGCCTTTTCAGCCTAATTTTGCAAACATATGTCCAACTCCTTCTAGTCCCAAGCAGGGTAAGGAGTGCACTGCTTGTGCTGCACTGTGGTGAGGGGAAGGAAGGTAATCTGTTATTGAGGGAATTGTAGCAAAATTCAGCAGAACAGTTCAGTGTTTATTCTTTGGAGAAAAACCTGAGTGTAGTAAATATATGTCAGTATGTCAAATGTAGCAGGCAAGCTGAAAAGGGACTTCTGATAACACAGTGTAATTCTCAGTTCTGGCACCAGCATGACTTTAAATAAGTCCCTTGCCCGTTCCCAGTCTTCAGGATGAGTTCTCAGCATGCTACTGTGGATGGTAGATGTGTAAGCTGTGAGGGTGGCAAGGGTGAGGAAATAATTCCTTGCAGCCTCCTTTAAGATAAGACAGCAGTAATTCAGTGACTGGATCATCAGATGGGTTTCAGGTGACCTTTCAGTGGGCTTGGTAAAAAGCAGGAAAAATGTAGTGTTTATCTGAGCTGTATTTTAAGTTGAAGTTCTTTTTATATCTCCAGAACACCATTTTGGGAGGAACAGCAAAGAAAGTAAAGGACAAAAACTGATGGACCATTACATCTTCCGAAATGAACCTTTTCACACTTTGCTGCTGGAAAATAACATGTCCTGAAGGTGAGTAGGTTTTGTGTGTGACAGATGAGCTGCCTGATGTCTTGGGCCTTGACCAAAGGCAGATCCACCCTCATTCCAGCTTGGCCTGACACTACCCATGGAAATTTGCTTGTGAAAATGTGTATTTCATCACCAAGAGAAACAGGGAGGAAGCAGGGAATATTTTCCACTAATGAATTACCATTGATTCAGAAGCCTTTGAAAAAGCTGGAGTGCTTAGTGAAAGAGGTGAGCCACTGGGAACACGGATATTTTCTGGTGAGTGGAGAAAATGTAGGTGTTTTATTTGCAGCATGAGAAAGTTAAGCTTGTAAGACAAACTTTGGTTTAGTTTGGCAAGGATATTAAATTACATAAGGCATTTTCAAGTTTTGTTCCAGTCGTACCTCAAATGATATTTTCAGTGTTCAGAAGAGCTGAAGGAGAGTGCTTGCTATCAAAGATGATAAAGTAATTTCCCCAAAGTAAAGAACATAATGCTTGAATGAAATTAAATCAGAATTGTATTTTGTAGAGTTTGTGATATCTTTTATGTTATTTTTGTACTCAGCCCCTTAGGGCTGTAGGCAGTGACCGTACAGTTTTGTTTTAAAATCCTTTAGTAACAGAAATCAAAATGGGAAATGTTACATAAGTCCTGCACTCAACATTGAAATAAAACCAGCATTTCTGAGACAGTTAGGGTTTAAAATATTTTGATTTCGACTTTAGTCTCACTTTAATAAATAACATATAAAAAGAAGCCATGAGCTATGTAGGCCTAAGTTTGCCCACTTAGCAGTATTAATTCTTATTTTTATAAATTAGGCTAATAAATTTGCCATTCTGATGGCTACTTTGTTAATAATTTTTTCCTGTTTTTTGGCATGAGCCAACCAGCAGCTCTGAACTCAAAGACAATAGTGGAGTGTAAAGGGTGAGAAATAGGTGGTTGTCAGTTGTCATTCTGCCTGCACAGAAATTGCTTGAAAATGTTCAGCGCTGGTGTCACAGGTCTTTTGTACATAAATGCTTTTCCATGTGAGGTGAAAGCCTAGAGTGAACTCTTCATGTGCTTTTATAGATTTGAAGCTCATTAGCCATGTGAGTTCCTTGAACATTTGTATACTTGGTAGCAGGAGAGCCTCTCAGGAATGTAGGACTTGACAGGTACAAGAGGATGCAGTGTCAGGGATTTTACTTGTTGAGGAAGAAAAGTCTTGTAGCTGGAGAGAAAAATACTGTTCACATTCATTGGTGCTCTTTGGTGTCTGGAATGATCTGCACAGTTCTGCATAAAAGGATGGAAACCTGAAAGCCCCAAAGCAAAAGGTGTGACTGAGTTCTGAAAGCTCTCGTCTTTCCTAAGTGCCTGTGTTTTCCAAGTGTCCTCTTCAGATGTTATCTGTGAACGTTTTGCCAAAAACCCTGTAAAGGGAGGAATCGCACTGGGAAATACTTTTCTGGTGTAGTCTGTGTTTTGCTGTTGTGTGGAGGAGTAGAAATTCTTCCTCTGCCTCTTGCTTTCTCCTTTCCCAGTCTGTAAAAGGTGCAACTTTGCTCTGTGGAGAAAGATTGTGCAACAGAGTGAAGAGTGAAAAGAGGATATTTTTTGCTGTTCTAAGGCTTCTTTGTTCTCAGAGGTCAGGAGGAGCTGAGCTCCAGTGATTTCATACACTCTCCTATTACCTGTTCTCATGCTGGCCAGAAGCCTAAAGGGACAGATCCTCCTCTGGATGAGTCACTAAGTAAATACCAGGCTGTGCTGGTATTCCTGCTCTGAGTACTTGTTCTTATTTCTTGTGTGTTGTTTACTCGCTGTTTTCTTCGCTGCTATCACAACCCCAGCAGATTTTGTCAGCACAGGGACTTCTCACGGTGTGCAGCTGGGGAGAGGCACCTGCACTGGAGCCAGGAGCTGTTCCAGCCTCCTTCATGGAGGCATTTTCAACAGTAGCTGGGAAATACTTGGAGATATTTCCAGTAAAACAGTTCTGGTTCCTGGCTCTTGATCAGAGGCACCTTGCCAGGTGGCCTGTGGGCTGGATGTGGTGCCTGCTCCGGCTCCATCCCTCCTGCAGGACAGGAAGTGCATCCCAGGGGGGCACTGGAGCACACAGTGTTCAGAGCTGGCACTGGAGCCTTCAGCAGCTTGTTTTCCTGCAGGGCTGCTGCAGGGAGGGCTGCAGCTCTGGGAGCTGTGCTTCTCCAGCAGCTGCTGCAGGACGATTGTAGGATCCTAGAACCATGAAATGGTTTGTGTTGGAAGGGACCTTAAAGCTCAGTCACTAGATCAGGTTGCTCAGGGCCCCATCCAGCCTGACCTTGAACAATTCCAGGGGTGTGGAAGCCACAGCCTCTCTGGGTAACATATGATGACATGGTGCATCTCCTGGAGGAGATTGGCAGCTTCTGTGGGGACAGGGACAGGGTGCTTCAAGTGTTAGTGCTCACTGGGAGGCTCTGCTAGCAGGGGACAAGGGCCTGTTATCCACTGGCCCATGCACCATGAGAGTGACTTGCAGTGTGCACACTTTCTGATATTGGATAACCCCTGGCTTTTGTCTGGAGCCTGGATTTGTGTCTGTTTTTCATGTGGAGATTTGACTGTATCAGGCTTCTATCCTAACTGTAAAACCTTGAATAGGTGTAGAGGCCCCTGGGAGGATCTCTCCTTGCCTGTCTGCCCCAGTATGTCATCACTAATGGCCTTATGGGATTTGAAAATGCCTTGGTGTTTGTGGATGAAATTCTTGTCTCATTAGGACAAAAATATGCCATCAATTTAACCTGCATCTTGACAGAATATGGACAGTTTGAACCTGGGGCAAGAACTGGATGATGCTGCCCAGCCAGAATCAGTTACCATCCTTATTTTCTCTGAGAGAGAGAATGTTTCCAGTGCTGCATGGCTGAGACTGTTCTGGGGGAGCTGACCAGGCCATTGGAGTTCAGAGCTGTGAGGCAGAGCTGCATCAACTTCTATTTACATCTTTATTTTACTGATGCTTCCTTCAGGGCTTTGCTTATTCCCTTCTGCCAAGGGAAGCCCTCCCAGCCACCTCCAAAGACTCCTAAATAAGTCCAGCCCATGGTGTGGTTCTTTCTCTTTCCTGGGGATCCCAGGGGTTCCACATTATAAATGCAAGCCCAGTAGGTGCTGTGTGAGCAGCCTGAGACACACCAAGCTTCCCACAGGAAGACCCATAAGATTCATCCCCACACTGAGTTTAGAGCCAGTGTTACAGCAGTGGATTTGACAGCCTGGCTGCTGGATGTACGTGGCATTTCTGGGATGTTTCAGCTGCTGTGCTGGGAACCATTTGTTTTGCTTTAACTGGATGTGAAATATCACCACTGTGGCCTGATGGATTCCCTTAATGGCACAGTGTACATCAGCATCAGCCTGGGGTGAGCTGTTTGCCCACTGCACTGTAATTAACTTGCCCTGAGCAGAACTTCAGGAATTCCTGGTCTGGGACCTTTCTGTGCCAGGAGATGTCTGCAGCCCAGTTTAGTTAGAAAGTGTCAAGACTAAAACCACTGCACATCTTTCTTTTCTTAAGATCTGCTGTTAAGAAAATAATTTTTGCTAAGCAGAGAACTTTAGTCTGGCATTTAATGGAGGGAATAAACTGTAAAAACCTGTAATCACATTGGAGGGAACAGGAGCCATTGTTTCAGATTGCCATGGTGGTTTTTCTAGCTGCCTGAGTAAAACAATTCTCTTTTCAAGATATATTTTTTCTACATTTAAATATTGTGTGGATGCATTTAAAAATGTTTGATTATGTTCCTGGCCATGTGTAACTTTTGGATACTGATTAGTAGCTACAGGTGCAGCAATAAAGAAACTGTAAATTTGCCAGGTAGCATTGCTTGTCTGCAGGTCCCTTTATCAAATAAGATTATATTGTTTCTCAAGCACATTGCACTTGCCATCTTGAAGCAGAATTACATTTCTGTTAAAATAATGTTTGCTCAGTGCTTCCAGGTAAAGGAGAATTCAGCATTACTGATAAGGACCACAATCCACTTTTACTTAATTCATTAACTGCTTGGCTTGGTCTCCATTCTCTGGTTGCATATCCTGCTATTTTGGAGTAGCTGTGTTTAGAAATCTTCTCAGTTTTTTGTATTCTAAATGTGTTACCACTTTTTTTTTTGCACTGAAATTCTAACCACTGTCTTTCAGGTGATGCATCATTTTAAATTTCTTTAATCTCTGATTTTCTCTCTTTTGGTTTACACAGTGAAGACAAAAGCAACCAGTTTATGCTGGGGTCAATTTGATTATAATAAATTCCTTCTCTCCTTCCTTAAGCCCCAGTGCAAATGAAGAAAGCTGAATTTGCTCTCTGTTCTTCATGCCTTTTTGTCCAGTGCAGAAGAAAATTAAGCTATTTTGACCTTTCTTTGACACTTGCAGTCAGTGAAGATGAGGGCAAAGGCTTTGTAAAAGTAAATGAAGTTGGTATTGTTTTCTTTAAGAATTGTTACTAATGCCCTCTAGTGTGCTCCAGTTAAAGTCCCAGCCTATGAAGGCAAGTGCAGGCAATCTCAGCTGCTGTTCCATCCACCTTCAAGGCTTTGTCCATCTGTGAAGAGCCTGTGGCAGAGGTTTGAGGTGCTGGCTCTCAGTGGGTACCACACACCTCTGTCCTGCCTCTCTCCTGGCATTGCTGGTGCTGCCAGAGCATCCCTGGGTGAGGCTGGGCAGGGCTAGCTGAAATCAGGGGCTCTGCCTCTGGTACATGACATGGAGCAGAAAAGGAACTCACAATAAACTGGATGGTTTCATAGAATCCCACAATGGTTTGGGTTGGAAGGGACTTTAAAAATCATCTCAGTCCACCCCCTGGCATGGACAGGGACTCCTTCCACTATCCCAGGTTGCTCCAAGCCTTGTCCATCTTGGCCTTGGACACTTCCAGGGATGGGGCAACCTGGGCCAGGGCCTCCTCACCCTCACAGGGAAGAATTTCTTCCTAACATCCAATCTAAATCTCTCATCTTTGAGTTTGAAACCATTTCCCCTTGTCCTGGCATTCTCCATTACAGCTGTAACTTAGGAGGGAAAAGAGTGTGCATAGTTTACCACCCAAAACCTGATTGTGTGCTGCTGCTTTGTATTTTTCTGTTGTACTTGAAAAATGGAGCTGTGTTCTCTTAAATTGTTGTGCTCTGTCCTGAGAGGGAAGGTAAGAAGGGGAAAGCTTAATGTTTGCTTGGCAGAATGTTGAAACAGTAGCAGAGGATGTTGTATCTCAGCCCAGGTAATTTCAGGTCTAACAGAACTCCTGCTTACACTTTGTATTCCTGCTTCTCTGCTGTGTATTTTGTAGACAGCTGTGCTTGCACAGGCTGCCTTATCTCAGAGGTGATTTACACTGGTATCTTTATTTGCTCTGCCCTGTGCTGATAGCAGCCCTCAGCCAGCCCTCTCTGTTTCCAGCCCCAGCATGGGCACAGTGGAGGCTGCACACTGAGCTGGTGCTTGATGCCTTGCTCGTGGATGGGAGAATGTTCACTGGGAAACTGGACAGAGTAACTTGGTGGTGAACTCAAATTGTGCTTGCTTCTCTCAGGCACAGACTGCAGGAAATGGAAACCAGCCCTGATTTTTTCCTGTCAGAAGAGTTTGCAAACAGGTTATGTGTCTCCAAGTAAAGGCTTTTCTGGGTGCATGTCTCTAGAAAGTCATCCTACATTTATGTAGTGTGCTGTCTCTTGCAGTTAAAATGATTGGCAGTTTTTGGGAAGTGCCATCTGAAAAATGCAAGGGATTTGCTTTCTATCAGTACAGTACAGAAAATTTCCCTTTGCTGTTTCCCCACCAGAAATGGCACAGCTCTGTAATGGAGTAAGGTGTAGGTCACTACAGTTTGCATTTTGCTTTACTCTGAAAAGAGCTCATCCCTTCAGAGGTGCACTTGGTGTTGTTCAAAAACTGCTGCTGCCATCAGCCAAACAAAGTTTGAAGTCACATTGCTGTGAAAAATGGGCTTGTGCTGAAATGAATTTGCATTCCTTAAAGAAATGAATGGTGCCAATATTGGACATCATGTGATACAGAGTAAAGGTCAGAGTTTGAGATGAGTGCACCTAAAAATTCCTCTTCTTTGGCTTGGGTGGCTGAATGTGATAGTTTAGCTTAAAACAGGCCAAGGGAGCTATTGTATAGCCAGCTTTTGAAAGCCAGGCGTTTCAGCTCCATGCCTAAGCTAGTGGATGCAATTATACATTTCATTTATGTGTAATACTTACTGAAGTTTCTGTTCTTAAGTGCGATAAATGCTTGGGCAAAAAATCCATCTTGCATAAGGAATAGCTCTGTTGTAAGGTTGGATAGAAATTGAACTTATTGTGAGACCTTGGAATGAATGCTGTTAAATGAATTTTTCTGAATTGTCTTAACACTGAAGGATTTTTATACAACAAGTTCATATATGTGAATTTTTACATATATATGTGTGTGTATATATATATATGGCTAGAGATGTGTCCAGTAAAAATGGGCAATTTGATTAAAGCAGGATTTAAGGAAGCGTTAGAATGCTTGCCTGGGGCTTCAGTATGATTTTGCAGTGCTCTGGATGGTTAATAGAGAATAGACTAACTGCTAGGACAGAGAAGCCCAGAATAATTTTCCTTGTCCCAGTTAAGTCAAGAACTATTAGAGCAGTGGAAATAAGGTTTCAACAAGAGGGGAAGAAAGGGTGAGGGACATGTCAGCTCTCAGCCTTGGTGGTTAGAGGGGAGAGTAACAGAATTTGGAATGGAAGAAGGGTGAGTAGCAGTTACCAGTGAAAATAGACTAATGTTGCATGTAAGTGCATTAGGAATGATTTTCATTCTTTTTGGTGCTTTTTTTAAAAAAAATTCAAGCTAGATGAATATTTGCAGTGAGACATGGAGGTCAAAGGAATATGGGATTTTCTTTGACCTGCCTGTTTGTCAGGAGAGGCTTTTTCTCTGCTTTCAGACCTGATGTTTGAGCCATTTTGAGTAATTTCTCTCCAACCAAGTCCCATCAAACAGTGCTACACTGGCCATGCAGGAGTTTGACCCTCATCCCATGGCTTTGCTTCCCTGGTGCTGGAAGCAGGGAGGGCACAGTAAACCACCTTCACTGTCTAGCTCATACTTAAATGTTTGGAGGAATGGCATCAAGTATTTTTTAAATGTACCTTTCCCACCTTTTCCTATGGTATATTTCTCTCCTGTCATGTCTTGAGGTGTTGGATTGTGACACTGCAGTAGAAGTAACGTTTCTGAGCAGCATATTGAAGGACCAGGACCTTGTCAGGGATTGTGTGAGAAGAATCTTTAACTTTCTCTCTGCAGCACCCCATGGTGGCTCACTGGATCTACTCAGGAAGCAGAATTTCTAGTCTTTTTTGGAAGTGCAAGGGTAACAAGACAACTGGGAGGAATGAGAAGGTGTTGTGGTGTTACCTAACAGCCTCATGTGCAGCTGTGCAGGCTGTGTGCCCAGGAGCCACAACCAGGAACATTTGTATTTTTCTGGCTGGTAGCCTTCTAGTCCCAGGGGATTATCAACAAGGGACCTGTGAGAAAAAATTTGCTCCTTGCTAAAGGAGAAGATGTTCTGCTCTGCTCTTCTTTGCAAGGAGCTAACTCAGCAATGTGCTTGAGGATTGATCTTCAGGACTAATTTCTGATAGTGCTTTATCTTCATTCTCCTATCAGCAGTCTGGCTTCAGAACCCTCCATACCCCATTCCATGATTCCCTTGGCCAAGGGAGTGTTGAATGCAATACTCCTGAGCAGTTCATTTGATTGTTCTGTCTCTGGGGTGACCACAAGAGGATGGACCAGTGTGTTCAGGCTTCCAGGAGGTACTGCAGGGCCTAGAGAACATACTTCTGCTCATTCTGAACTCCTGATGTGTCTGCAGCAAGAGAAGCTCTTCTCACACTTGGGTAAAAATACAGTCCCTTCTCTTAGTCTGCCTGGTTGGTATTTTGCAACACCAGGGTTAGTTTCTGTGGTTTTCAGGTTAAAATACATATGCTCCTGTGTAGTTGAGATTTGTTATCTGTACAACACATTTACTTTTAAATTACTGAGAGCAACAAGTCTGTGTGTGCAGTACCTCCCTCCCATGGAGCGCATGGGAAGGAAAACGTTTGATCAACCTGTTTGTTACAGAGGAAAGGCAAACCCAGAGGGGAGGCAGAAGGGACCATTAGGTGTTCTTTTCTTCTCTGCAAGCTCCTCTCATGTGCTAAAGGAAATTGCTCTTCTTGTCTTCTCAGATGATTATATTCACAAAATCCGACCCCGAAATATCATCCCTGTATTAGACACTGACCAGCTACAGTCAGAATCTTATTCTGTGCCTTTATTTTGATTACCTTTGTTACCTCGGGCACTTGGCAGGAGCAAAAAGCCTCATCATTCTGATTGCTTCAGTTTCCCAAGATGTCTTTAGAGAGAAAATGTTTCCTGAGCTTTGTTGCAACCTCTTAAGTAGAATTTGGTCTTTCCGGGAATCATGTGAGATCAAGTGATTGCCCGGAGCAAGAGAAGGTACTGAAGCTGCAATAGCAAAGACCTTGATATCAAAGGCCACCTGCTACTGCTCTCCACCTCTTCAGCCTTCAATTACCAGGTTATAAATTCATCCTGTGTTCCTACAGAATGGCTGGCAGGTACTCAGCAGGTGAGCTGGGCTGTTTCTCAGGGAATAGTTCATATTTCTATCCCAGACAGAAATTTCCTCCTGCATAAACTTTTGTCTGGTCTTCACAAGATGTACTGAGTTGTCTTTTGGCCTTCTTCCTGTGTGTTCCTCTTACTATTTTCTTGATTTTCCTGTTGCCATTCAACAAATCCATGTCAGCATGTAGCTTTGACCTTCAGGTTTGCAACCCGCCTTACAGAGACACCTGGTAGGAGTAGAAAATACTGTCCCACAGTAAAATTCTAAGAGTTGTCTGTCTTTTCCCAAACCTTGGTTTATTGATCAGCTTGTGTAAAGAATTCCTTATGAAAAACTTAAATGAACTCTTCAACATTTTCTGGTTGAGGAAAATGGAGAAAAATTTCTTACAGTCTATATTGATGTGGCTGAACTACACATACACAGAGAGCATTGATTAACTTGGGTCTTCTGCTCACAGTGTGTATTTTCTTTTCTGTGCTCAGTCAGAAAAGCATTTCTAGCAAGCTGAGGAATGTATTGTATTTATGGAATGAACTGTGTTGTAATACTCATGAAAAAATACCTGCTAGGACCATCTCTGATGGTCTGGTCACATACCCCTGTGACCTTTCCTCACCTTGGATCTATGGCATAAAGGACACAGCATCTTTTCAGTCATTTTGCTTATAAGCAGCTTTTGTAGTTTAGTTTAGTGTAGCTGTTCTAAAATGTTTTCATTTCAGCCTGAACACAGATGGAGTGGCCCCATCAATGCTGTGTAGGCTCATGTATTGCAGTGTATGCATGTGGCATTATTTTTTCCTTTGGTTTGTTTTGTCTGCTGTTTGGCACAAGAGAGACTCCCCTGGTCCCCCTGCTGCCAGCAATTACAGACAGGTGCCAGTCCCCAGTGGGAATGCACATTTCCAGCCAATATTTACAGCTGGTTCTGGCCTGGAGGGATGGAGCTGCTGCTGTCAGTGGAGGTGAGAGAGGTTTCCTTTTGGCTCTCCAGTGAGAAGCAAGATGTAAAATGCAGCTCTGGTGATGGCTGGAAGAAGGTTTTGATGATTTTTTTATGGTTATTTGATGTGTCTGTGCTTTCCTCTGAGGCAGAGGTCCTGGTTTGGGGTGTAGCTGTGTCACCTCGGTCCTGGTAAGGAGGGAGCCTCCCTGGCACAAAGCTTGCCTGGCTGAGTCTGCTGAGCTGTTCTGTGAGTCTGTCCTAGAGCTGCTTCCCTGGGGTGTTCTCCCTTCTGCAGCCTTGGTACCAAACCAGGGTGAGGTCAGCAGTGTTTGGTAAGAGATGGAGCTGCTTCCCCTGCTCTGCCATCTACCTTGTATATTCAGAGTGAGTTTCTCAGAAGGAAAAATGGCGTGGTTGTGTCACAGGAGATGGCAGTTGCAGTGGAATCATATCATAATGTGTCAGTGTTCAATGCTTTCTGTCATTTGAGTAGCAGTGCACACCAGCATTTTCCTTGTCATCTGTATCTTTTTCGTGTTGGACTTAGCTTCTTTCTCCAGAGGCCTGCAAAGGTCATTGTTTTGCAAGAAGAAATGCCATGACATCAGCTTTTGGGAAGCTGAAAATCCAGAGCAGCCAGCAGTGACAGTTGAGGCCCTGCTTTATCAGAGGTGATACCTTCCTGTGCCAGGTGTGTGTGGGAGAGTCCAGGGTGCTGTCCTGGCATTGCAAGGTTTTACCCAGCAGCTAAATGCAGTGAAAAAGAGGCTTCTAATGTGTCTGTACCTGCAGTGAGTAGTTGTGTCCTTGGAGGTTTATCAGGGCTGTGCTGTGGGTTTCTGTCTCCTCCTAATTTTTTTCACAAGCAGAAAACTACTTGTTGGAATTGCATCTCATTGTCACTTCCTCCCAGTCTTGAGGTGAATGCAAAATATAAGAATTATAGTGTATATGTTTTTAAATCTGTTTGTGCTTTTTAAAGAGGAAATCTGTACTCCTGGATAACCTTCACTTGTAGTGTGAAGGTTTTCCAGAGGCTGGGCAGATTTCAGCAGCATTTGTTGTGCGCTGTTCCCTACCTTAGCAGTGTGTGCAGCTGGATGAGCCTCTCCTACTGGGAGTGAGGAAGACTGAGCCAAAGGGTTTCCTGCTCTCATTCTGAGCTTTCCAGGCAGTTCTTGAGCATAGCTGGCTTTGGGATAAGTGACATAATTCCTGCTGGGGTGAAATCTGAGTCTAACAACCTTTGTGCTTGATTTTAGTGAAGCCACATTTCTCTCTAGGATTGCAGACTGGGAGGAAGATTAGATATGCTGGTGGAGGCAGCAGAGGAGTTGTCTGAATTTCAGCAAGTGGATATAGATGCAGGGAAAAGAGTGAAATTTGAGATGAGAGAGATTTAAGGAGGGAAAGGAAATAGGCTTCTCTCTGATGGTGAAGGGGAAAGAAGCAGATAATGGTGACCAGGTGGCAAGCTAAGGGAATCAAAGAGCAGGAAAGGGAAGAAGAATGGAGCTGGAGATCTCACAGGGGTCATGGAATGCATTAATTTCTTTTTCAGACTCTTCTTGCATTTTAGGCAGGAAAAAACCACTTATTAGCAACTTTTCTTCAGGATTTATCTAACCAATTTGAGCTTACTGTTTTGAGTGGGATGGGAATAACTCAAGAAAGTGATGGGGAAAGAATGATCCTTACTGATAAATTTGTTAGGAGAGAGCACAGGGAGAAAGCCAGTCCTTGTAGGGATACTTTTGCAAGAGGAACAGTTCCAGGAGGGTCCTTTTTCTACTCCTAGGGCTCTGGGGATCCATTTTCTTCTGTTTCCACATGCATCTTCCTTCTGTGGCTCTCCTGTTTCACAGTGTTCTTAGCGGGCAGCATGGTGCCTTTTATCAGTGATCTGCAGCCTGGCTGCCTCCTCAGGTGTGGTGCAGCAGCTCTTGTTATCCCCTGCATTTGCTGGGCTGGCAGAGCTGTGAAATTGAGGGTTGGGAGCACTGCAGAGCTCCCTCTGTGTGTGCTGCTCACCCTGGTGCTGCTGCCCCAGGCAGAGAGAGGGGAGGGAGCTGAGTGTGACTGGCTTGTGCAGCTCTGGCTGTAGTGTCAGCTATGAGAATCTCCCTGGTGCTTTGCTTCTATTTTATTTTATACTGACGTTCTCACTGTGTGTTATCCTGAAATCAAAGCAGGAGTGTGCAGTTCAGCAACAGCAGCAAAACTGTGCTTACTACTTATCTGCTGCTTTGCTCAAATTAAACATTTATGGGGCCAGAGACTCCTCGCTGCTCCATCTCAAATCTTTCAGCCTCCTACACTATGATGATTTTTCTCTTTGCATTTTGTCACAGCTCCTCTTAGAAATGCAGTGAAATCAAATTATTCTCCACTTGTCTCTCTCCCCATCTTTCCTTTGTGTCCCCAGTTTGCTTTTTTCTCTTGACCATGACATATGGGGAGCAGCTGTTGGTAGAACCAATGCTTTTATTGAGGTTGAGTTGCTGTTTCCCCCCAGTCTGATGGGCAGAGATGTGCCTTTAGTTACTGGTACCTGTTTCTGTTCCCTGGTCTGTTCCAAGGTGGTGTGATGGTGCAGGATGCTGGAGGCAGGGAATAACCCAGTGCTGCAGCACAAGCTGTGATGCTGGCTTGGTCTCCATGGAGAGCAGTGGGATGTTCCCAAGGCCGCCTCTCACCTGCCCCTGCTTTGTGGCCTGCAGTCAAACCTGGGCAGCAGTTCTGTTCCTTGGGCATGCTGGAGTGCAGATAACTTTTGCAAAATAATGGGTGTTCCTGAGCCTTGCCAGAGACTTTTACAGGACCCAGTGCTCAATTTTCCCCTTCCAGAGCATGGTCTACTTCTTTGATTTGAGTTTGCTAGCTTGAAGCAGTGCTGCATGGATGCTGAAAACCCACGCTCCTAAAATAGATTGAGCAGAATGAGCACTTTAGTGCTGACTCCTCTTCAGGAGAGGAGAGGGAAGGTAACAATGAGCAGATGGCAGGTATTAGTCATGTCACCTGATAGATCTGAGCACCTCAGACCCCATGGCACAAAGGTGCTGGGGGAACCTAGAGGGAAGGAATCCTCCCAGCAAACCAGGCTGGCTGTTGGAGTGGCACAGGATGCAGGCAGAGGGACCTGAGGAAATGAGGGGACTTGCAGCCAGATGTTAACCTGAGGGAGAGATGTTCACAGAGAGCCCTGGTCAGATCCTGGGCCTGCATTTCTGCCCAGTTTTCCAAGCCATTCCCTCATGTATTTGACAAGCCCTCAGAGCATCACTCCTTGGGGCTCCCATGCTTTGTTCCCTCTGCACAAGGGGTAGAACAAAGGTCCAGGTACCTCAGAAATAACTGAATTCCCCCAATTTCAGGATCAGCTGGAGTGACATCATCCTAGCTTCTACTCTAATAAATGCAGTGCAGAAGCTGCTTGCTCTTTTCCTGTAGTATCCAAATTGCCAGTGTTCACCTTGCAGTCGAGCTGGGCTGGCCCTCTATCCTCTCCCTTCTCCAGGTCCTTGGTATCCATGTATTGGCCCTGGCCCAGCTGGCAGTGGGCTCCCAGGAGAGCCTGGAGATGCTCCCTCCTGCTGATGTGCTGGGAGCATGGAAATGAAATGTAGAATCTGTGCAGGCCCTTATACAGCAGTGGCTCCTGGCAAACTTGACACCATGGAGCACGTAGGGCATGGAGCTGCCTGCAGTGGGAGTGCTGCACTTGCAGTTGCTTGCTCTGGCTGCTCGGTTTGTTATAATCATTTACTTCCAACCCAGTCTGGCCAAAAGGCACAGTAGAGGGAAAGGAGGTCCAAATTTGGGCTCTTTTGACTCCCCTGTGCAGAGATGGGGTCGTCAGGAGTCACAGCATTGATATGCTCTCCCTGAAGAATGGCTTTATTTTTAGTTTTTTACCCTATTTGTTTTGGGGTTTTATTGTTCTAAGTTTTCAACAGCAGAAGCTGAATGTGTGGTCTCCTCCTTTTTCTTGTCTTTTGTTTCAACTTTTTGGCAATAATTCCTAAAGAACTGCTCTGCTGGAGTTAGTCCCATCATTTTTCACACTTGTGCTCAGCCCTCTGCAGAAGCCAAGCACCCTGTGGGCCTCTGAATTACAAATCCCATTTTGGTGGCACCTTGCATCCTTGGGCTTCAGCTTTTGCCAAGCACCTAATGAATGTAGGAAGGGAGTAAAACTTCTGCTGTGATACATAAGGGGTTAAACCAAGCTCTGTTTATCAGTGTTGATGCTTTAAATTGTGCCAGAGCATTTGAAAATGCAGCAGTGGACAGGGCAGCAGGCAGTAAACACCGTTAAATGACAATACTGTTCAATATTTGCTGTTAATTGAGAGAGGCAGCAGCTGCTGGTATGCAGCTTCAGCCAGGATGAATTAGTAATGAGTCTGTAACTGGGTGCTTTTTTTTTTTTTCTGGTTTAAGGTTGCATCAGCCCTTTATAGTTCAGTAACATGATTGGGATAGAAATAAAAATCATAGCATGCCCTAAATTGAAGATTTTGTTTTGTTTTTGTTTTCCAGTGAGTTGTCATGGAGCTTGGTGTCAGAGATAAATTTGGCAGCAGTAATAAAACTGCCTTGTATTTAAGGGCCAAATTTAAAGATTTTGGTTAGCTTTTCCCACGTGGCAGCCAGTGGGAGTGCAGCAGGCAAAGCAAGCTCCTCCTTTGAAAGAAGGCACTTTTGTTGGGTTCTCAGATGTTTTCAGCTCAAACAGGAGCTTTGGTTCACGTTTCTTTGCTGGCGCTGCTGCAGGATGTGGGCTATGAGAGAGTCCTGTCCCTTGCTGCAGGAGGAAAGGGAGCACTAATTCAACATTTCCCTTGTCCTTTCCTTGCACTTTTGCCATGGTGTGTGTTGAGCTTAACCTTTGAAAACTCGCTGATAAGCTGTTATCAGCCAACAGTTAAAATAACAAACCTTTCCACCTTGCTGGGTTGGGATAGGGACTTCCCAAGGCTTCAGAGCCATGGTGTGGAACAGGAACATCATTAATCCAGAGCAGCCAGGCTGGGGGCAAAGTTTTCTCTCTGAAGGAAGCAGCCACAGCTGCTGCTTTCATGCTGTTTACGTAACCTGCCCTGCAAGTATTTATTTTGCACAAAACGCTTTATTTTGAGCTGTAGATGTTGTTGTGAAAGGTCAAAACTCTGTTCTAGTGGTTTTTAGCAGATCTGAAGTGGGGTACAGGAAATGAAATTCCAGCTCAGTGGAAAACAATGCCAACAGTCCTATTGATTTCAGCACAGCTCGGCTTTCATCACAAGTAGAAGAATTTCGAAGCAAATAATGTTGTGTTTGTTCAGTTTGTTAAACAAAAATCCATCTGCAGGGGTTTGCACTTGAATCCAAATACTTGGAATTCTGCTGGTATTTTTGTAGAATACTAGATTGAAAGAATTCTTTGCGTCCACAATGATTCTATTAAAGGAGAAAAAGAGAATTCAATCAGCAGGTGTGTTTGTACCCCTGCTCCCAGCAGGAGTGGTTTCTGTATTGCACACCTTTGGCTTTTGGGTCTCTCCAGTTCACTTACTCACAGTTTTTACACAGTGAGTAAGTGCTTTTATGCATCCTTAAGAGCTTGAAGCCGCCACACACCATGCTGGTTCTGGACTGGATTATAGAGGTATGAAATCTTTCAGGTTGGATGTAGGAACCAAGTGCTAAAAGCCAATCCAAGGCTATAAAGGATGGTGGTAAATGGGACTGCAGGAAGAGCTGAACTCATCTGGTGCTGAAAGTCCTCCAGCCCCACAAGTCCCTTCCCATTTAGGCACTGACATTCCCACCTTGGCTGATAAATGGTGGTTTCAAACCTGTCCTTAAAACCTGCATTTTTTTTCCATGTGAAATGCAGTAATTTATTCCAGTGGCATTTGGCCAACTTTGGGCATCTGGTGTCTCGTGTTTTTTATGAACATCTCTCCAATTTTCTCTGCTGTCTCCTATACATGTATATGATTTGTGTTTGCAAGGATAAGGTATCCCAATGTATTTTTTCCTATTTTGTGTGATTTTGATTCTTTCAATCTTATTATTGTTTCATCTGTAGTATTGCTTACAGTATTTGTTTTCTTAAGCAAGAAAATAAACCTTGTACTTACATGTATCATTTCCTGTCTTAAAATAGTGGGGAAAATTATAATTACTAGCTCTTGAGGCTTTTTTCATTGATTTAGTAGAACCACATAATTTTCTTATGAATAAAGGCAAATATTTACATTTTTAATTCATAAAGTATAAATTCTAAAGTTTATCTAATAAAACTGTTAAGATACATGTGTGCTTACTTGAGGTTTTATTTTGCAATTGTTCTGTAATTAAAATAGTTAATGCAGGCCTGGTATGGGGCACAGAGGCTGCAAATTGATACTTTCCTGTGCAAGAATATTGTTATATCATCATCCTCCTGTGAATGTAGCCTAACCCAGACCTCACAAGCTTTTCCTTATTGGGAATATGAAATTACCTGTTCTGTTTTTTGTGGCAAACCAGCAAAGGTAAGGAGAGATAAAAATGAAATGACAGCAGTGACAAAACTTAGTATTTTTCTCAAATATAATTGGCCTTTGCTCTTCAGAAAAAAATTAGAAATGTGCTGAACTTTCCAAACATTGGGGATGGCCTTGAGAGCAGCTCAGTTGTGGTGCAGAACATGAGGCAGGTGGTGCCACATGGATTTTTTTTTTTTTTTCAAAAGTCTTTTAATTCTGGCAGGAGACTGTGCTGGTATTTCTAACCCTCTTCCTCAGTGTTGTAGGAGCTTGGTTGTGTCTGAAGGATGCTGAAGCATATGAGGAAAACCATATGTGTAGGTAGAAAGAAACTCTTTTAAGACCAGGTAGTTTCTTGTTTGCATTAAAGTTCTGTAATTTCAAGGTGTTGATTTATCTTCAATTTTAAGTAGAGCTGGGCTAAGTCTTGCAGCCTGTTAAATTTGGGGAGAGGGGTGTGGGGGTGGAAAAAGTGCAGTGGGCTCAGGACTGGGAGTCTCAGTAGTTGTTGTCTCTCTCCTTGCATGGTTCTGGTAGTAACAGGAATAATGATATTTTGAGTTGTATCTACATAGGAGGACTGAAGTAAGTTATGCTTTTCCTGAAATTTGCTTAAAATTAGGAAAACAAATAGCTTGGAGTTGGAGTATAAAATTAGTGTAAAATATCCTTAATAGATTACCTTGATGTATGTTATTTTACAGGCTAATCCAATCCTGATGTAATTTTGTAACGTGGAAAGCTCTGAGCTCTTTTACTGGAGCTACTTGCTTAATTTAGATTAAAATTGTACCATAAAAGGATTATAGAGTGTGTGCCTGTGCTAAGAAAGGATGTACTAAATATGCTGAGGTATTTTTCTACTCCCAGCTCCTTTTTGAAAGCGCATACTTAATTTTGGATGTTCTCTGCTGCCTTCAAATGTGCCACGTAACATCACGATGTGCTGTGGGGATGTGTTGCCTTGGTCTTGGGAGCATTTTTTCAGAGCACTTCAGCAGGATTCTGAGCTTCCTTGTTCTTTGCAGAGAGAAGAGTTCAGTGCTGGACTGTGCTAAACGCTACCCATGGTGCAGCTTCCGAGGACAGCTTGATTTCTGTGACTTGAAGAGGAGGCACATGTGCAGTGAGCCAAGAGGACATGGGCTTCCAGTGCATCTGGAGCAATGATCAGGTACCTGCAGCTGTTGATATTCAAATCGTAGTAACCAGTCAGAAACTCAGAGATATCAAATGATAATGTGCTCACTCCTACAATTCTAAATACGCTTGCCTTTCTAAGATAGGGGTGAGCTGAGTTCACCTTCTTGTTTTATGTTGTGTCCAAAGCCATTTCCCTGCTGAACCTGCAGAGGCCTGATGGGATCCAGCTCCCATGGGAGTAGCAGGAAGGGATAAGTGCCAAAGGGGTGGGTGCATAGGTGGAGGTGAAGTTAGTGTTTACATTTTTCCAGTATAACTAGGAATCTGAAAGCATTCGATCTATTAATTCAGGTGTATTGATTTTGTGAGGGGACAGCTTTAGCATGTTATTTTCCATTCTTATGAGTACTTTTACATGGCATTTCCCTGGTGATTGGCTGGAGAATGCAGATTCTCAGAGGAATCCAGGCTGTTGTAGCTGGGTTAGAGACACCAGCAAAGTTGCAGAAAAGCAGAAATTCATGGTTTGTTTTGGATATTGCTATTCCTAAGAATATATAATCTCTTAATTCTGTGTCGTATATGCAATTTTTTAGTTAAACTACATCTATTTTATGTATTAAAAATTAAGTGGTAAAACTTGTGTGTTAACAAACCACATACATCTGTCTGTATGAAGAACTGAAAAGGAGCTAATTCTATAAAAACTCTGTAAGCTTTGGAAAATGAAGTTTAGAAGAATATGTAAAAAATAGTTGCTTGTTTCTTTGTAGATGCTGCTTGAAAAATCATTTTTCCTTTCTGTAAAATTAGCTAGAGTTTTCTTCAGTTAGTGGCTGGGTATCTGTGTAATGCAAGAAAAACTAGTTGTTTCACTCGAGGAGACTGAAAATGGTTTGTTCTACACATCTTTACGTTTGTGTGATCTTTGTTGTGCAGAGATGCTTCATGCAGAGAAAGCTACAGATACATCATTTTAGGATGTGCCTGAGCCACCTCTGAGTGGGATTGCAGGAAGATGTGAGATGGAGCTACATTTTGGGATTTGTTTCTTAATATAAAAGCTGTCAATTTTTACCCATTCTGTGAGGAGTGGTGGGTGCTGTAGAGGCAGAGCCTCCATATATTTAGATTCTGGCTGTCTCTTGTTACGAGCTATAATTAAGGTGAAGTATTTTGCTGAAGAATTGAATTCTCCCTTGATTTGAACCTGGTTCCATCTCTGTGAAAGCAATTAGTTGCTTGAACCACTCTGTCCTTGCTTCATCAGTGACAATTCATCAGTTGCTTCTAATTGATCTGATTCTTTGTGGTTAATAGGCAAGGCACTCAATATGGGAGTGCTCTGTGTTGGTGGTGCTGAGTAGAGGAGGCTTGAGGATGGAAGGTCTGGCCCTGAGGGGGACTGTGACATTTATGGAGGACTGGAGGTTACAGAACACTCTGGGAAGCTCTGGAGGGTCCCAGGGTTAATGCTTCAGCTGATGTGCTTTTCAACATGGCTCTCAGCCAGCCTCTCTTAGCCATGACTTGAATTTACTGATGTGCTGCTGCTTTTTCCCAGGATGGGCAAATACAAAGCTGTGCAATACAAAGCTGGTGGTTTGAGGTGGGGTATTAGCACAATGGCAAAGTTTGATGTGCCCCTGGGGTGAAGTCTGTTTAACTTTTGCTTCTCCCTTAAGATCAGTGCTGTGATTTAATTCAGAAAATACTCAGGGTACTGTGCAGTGATCTCTTTGGGGTGATTTCTCTATCAATACTGCAGTGTCCAATGTTGTGGTTGAAAACAAGGACCAAACCCCACTGCTGACAAGTTCAGAGTTCTAAACTCCAATATTCTGCTATTTAAATTGATGTCACAGCTCCTGAACTGAGTAATTCTGCATTGTGGTACCTCACACAGATCAAGAGGACTCTTCTGGTCTGCAGTGAGCACTGGGGAGCAGAAGCCTCTTGGGAGGGAGGAAAAAAAGGCAAAACTTACTGAAAGCTTCATGAGTGACATGGGTCTGGGAGGAAGATGCTGAGCAGGTTTTGTTTGCCTTGGGAATATTTACATAGAGCTGATCCACTCTGCTTGAAGGAACTTTATCACAGTACTACAGAGAAAACTGTTGGTACTAAATATAGAGCCTTTTTGTGGCAGTCTCATGACTTGAGTTCTGCTATCTTAATGGGCTTTCTGCAGATTTTGTAGGGTTTTGGTATAAAATCTGAATATTACTCCTCGAAGGGGTTGTGTAACAGTAGCAAGGACAAGAAAGATTAAATTTGGTGAGACCTTGCACTGCAAAAGATCAGAGGAATTTTTCAGCTTCTGCTGTTGCTGTAAAGCTTTCAGTGCCTCAGTATCTTCAGAGAAGATCCCTCAGAGGTTCCAATAGTTCATCTTGATCTTTTCCATCAAAGCAATATCTTGCTTGCTGGACAGCTTTTGTGAAATGATTTTTGTTTCCTTCCTAATAGAGGAACCAACTAAAGTTCCTTAGGCTGGAGCTTCACTGTTTACCATTTAGAAAAGTTCTTCTCACAGCCTAAGTATTTTTTTCTTCCTGCACTTTGAGTCCATTGTTTTTCCTGGTCACTGTAGATGTGGAGCAGGACTTCACTCTTTCTTTGAAGAAACCATTTGTGCATTTAGTAGAAACCTATCTCATTCTTAGCTTCTAATTCACTCTGTCCACACTGAGCCATCTGGTGACCTGGCTGCCTTTGCTTGTTGTTCTGGGGTGGTTGCTCACACTCCCAGCAAGCCTTTCCCAAAAGTGGACTTTCCCCAAGGCTTCATCAAATCTGAGAGGATCAGGAATTTGTATTCCTGTCAATGGATAGAAGTTGCCTTGTTTGTGACAACTGGATATTTATAATTTGTGCTCAGTCTGATCCTCTCCATCCCCAATCCTTATCTACCGTGCAGCTGCTCAGCAGTTGTTTCTATATTTATGCAGGTGATTTTTTTTCTCTGAACAACGCTTGACCTTGGGGAATTGGACTGCATTTTTTAATCACTTCTTCAGTTTCATTAATTCCTCCCTGCAATAGCTTCCCATTTATGCATGTCTTTTTGTGGCAACAACATAAATTATAGGACTTTCTTTCCATCAATACTGAGGCTTCATTGTCAGCTCTCATTGCTCTTTGCAGGTTCCTCACCTGCCAGAGGAAAAGTGACAGAGGCTCAGCTGGCTTTACAAGTGTCCCTTATAACTGCTATTGGTGAATACTTATTTTTAAAATTCTTTTCTTCATTATTTCTCGCTGTTGGGAACCCTATTAGAGTTAATTATTATTATTGAAGACTTGATTTCAGCCTGTTCTCTGGGAGGGATGTTATTTTGTGCCTGTTTCCCTGAATAAATAGATCTGGTTTTCTCTCATGGCCTCTGCTCAGCTGGCCACCACCACTGTCAATGTGGGGAGGCTGTTGCTCACTTGCTGCATTAGGGGCCCTTTCAGCAGCTGTAATGTCTCTTATGTAGCACCATTTTCCTTCCTGAAGGAATTCCAGAGCTTCTCTTTATTTCCCAGGAGCTGGGCTGCCGTCCTTCAGAAGAAGGTAGTCTGCAAATGTAGTTTTTTGAACTTTCCCAGCCTCATCAGTGCATGTTCTGAACATTACAGTGTTATGTCTGCTCCTAAAACTGCACAGACTGCAACTGCAAAGGCAGGGCTCACCTGGGAAGAGGAGAGGAAGCCATTCAGAAACTCCTTAAAAAAGGAATGCTTACTAACCCCATGCCTAAACACATAGTGCTTTTTGCCTTGTCATTTGGTGCCTTTAGTGTCTGTATTTTACTTTACTCTTGGTTCCTGGAGTGTTGCTGAAGGCAATACAAGATTATAGGAAGTCCTTGTAGTTGTTGTGTGCTCCTACCCATCCTGAGCTCACTCAAAACACACCAGGCAACAGTGTGGAAGGTGCTTTGTGTAAGTAACCTCACTCTGGGTAGCAGCAGTTGTAGGACTTGGATTTGGAGACTGTGCAGTGGTGGTACAAGTGTCTCTGTTTTCTTGAGTAGCTTTTAGGGATACACTTATGAGAAGGGGAGCTTTCCCTGGGGGTATTGCAGATCTGTGAGGCTGTGCCTGTTTCCAGCTCCCTGCCTTTGTGTTTAAGCAGAGCCAGAGAGCTGAGGTGTCAGGGAATGGGTTGGACTCGATCTTGAAGGTCTGTTCCAACCCTGTGATTCTGAGATTCAGAGGTCTCTTGGTGGCTCACTGAAGCTGCTGTTCAGAGAGTTTCTGATCTCAAGTTTCTATCTGAGAGGCTCTGAGCCATGTTCTGGGCACAGCAATTGGGCACCAAAACCTATCCCCAGCTTTGTTTTACCCCTTAATTTGGGGCTCCTCTCCCAGCTATGGGCTCTGGACTGTGGTGACTCAGAAATGGGGTCTGAAATTCTGAAATCACCAGGGCTGTCCTGTTGTAAACAGACTCCCTTTCCAAACAGGGCTCCTGGCTGGAAGTGCTGCTTACCTTTCTCTGGATGTTGCACATGTCCCATTGTGGAGCTTTTTCTCTTTTCCTCTGGTCGAGCTTCTCAGGTCTCAGTGCTGGTCTTGTCAAATGACAGTTTTATTCACCTTCTCAGGTCCTTCCAGGTCCCAGGTCTGGGCATATTCTGGATGAAATCCTAAGTGATAAATACATAAATTTCATTTCTGGTCTTAGTAAAGTGCCATTGATACAATTGTGTTGTATTTGCCCTATTGAGTGTGTAAGAGAGATACAAAATTATAAAAAAAGGAAAAGTAATAAAATAAACTGGCCTGTACTACTGTGTGTTGCATGTTCAATTTTTCAATTTTTTCACAGTATTCCAGTTTCATGTAACTGATAGTTCTGGAATGTATGGGGCATCAGATAGGGTCCAGTCATAAATCTCTGTAAACAGCAAGTTTGGAAGGATGTGAAATAGAAGCTTTGCTCCTTACAAAATAGGAAGGTGAATTGCACCAGATCAGGTCTGGACATAATGAGAGCACAAACAAGAATCTGATTCTGTGGTTCTGATTCCTTCCTTCCTGGACACTCAGGGAAGGGATGTGTGTCTAGAGCTGAGAAGAGTGGATTCAAGGTTTCACAGGTGTTTAGGACTTGACAATGAAATGCCACCTTATCTGTGCAAATATTCACCCAAACGTTTTCCTGTTAGAGCATCATTTGCTGTCTCCATTCACTTATTTACTCATCCAGGTAGGAACTTTTCACAGAGCAGTCCTTCCTGTACCTCCAAGTGTGTGCTGAGTAGGTTTATTAACAGCCTAAGTGCTGCATAATTGTGAAATTAACCTTTGAGTCACTCCCATCTCTTTGCTAATTTTCTGCTGCTGTCAGAGGAATATGCCACAGGAAGCACTGAGTGTTTGCTTTGGGTTTGCAGGATCCTGGGATAACTCAGCCCTTGGTCCAGGGCAGCAGAACCATCCTTCCTTGTCAAAGGTTGGCTTAGGATTTCTTCCCAACTTGCCAAGGCCTACAAATAACAACGTATGCTATTTTTGAATATTGGCATAATATTGGTATTTCAGTCTTCTGCAATTTGAGTTGTTCACCAGTTTATTAAAATTGAAGGTCACGGGATTGGAGAACTTGTTAAATGATTATTTTAGGACTGAGCTCAAATCAATAGGATGTGCCAACTAGAAATGTTATGCCTAGCAGATGCTGGATAACATTCCTATTAGTTATTAATTGGCTTGGAAATACTTAATTATCTTGTACTTTTCAAATATAGTGAACTAGTTAGTTTTTAGAAATACTTTTAGCTTTCTTTTTGCACCCATTGCCATCAGCTTAGCCTGTTATTTCTCCTCCTGGTCTAGTTACTTGGTTGCCCATAATTCCTTTCAGAAATCCTGTTGCCTGTCAGCTTTTCACTGGCACTCTTGTGGTCCCTTAAGAACTTTGGATTTTTAGTATCTTATACCCTTGTTGTATATAGTACATTTTTTCCCTCTGTTTTCACATCAATACTGAGCCAAATTATATTTGGCACCTGATACTTGAGTTCTCTGCATTTACCAATGATTTTGTCTGAATGAGAGGAAGGAGAAGAATTTCTCTTTCTTAATATTGATCAACTTAGTTACTGATCAAAGGAGCTGTGTATATGAAAATACTTACCTGGTTGCAACACAGCATAATTGTGTAGCAGCCATCAATTTTAGGACAATGTGGCTTGGTTTTTTGTTTCACAATTATTTAAGGTATTACCTTGTATTAAATTCAGGACCTTTGTGTTTAAAAATTTTAACCTGAGCCCTTGAGACATAGATGAAATCATTTGTTGGGATACTGAACCAAGGCACCATGGGCAAAAAATTATGAAATGCTATGCACAAGCAGCTCTTTTCTTCTCCTGGAGTCCTCCTGGGGTTTTGTTCCCACTTATTTTCTCTGCTGCATTTTTTTTGTAAATGTCACTGCAATTAACCCTTGGAAACCTCTGAAAATTATTTCCTTTTATTTTTATTCTGACTTTTCTTATTCTGTAGCAATATTTCTCTTTTTCTTCCACTTCTTGCATGTGCTACTGTACTCCCCCTTCTAGTTCCTGAATTGATCCCTTTAGGGTGAGAAAGTGAATGAATGTTTTTGTCTGTTTTGAGATCTGGAAGCTGTCTCCATCTCTTGGTGGTGCAAAGCTGAGTGCTGGGCTCTGGAGGGCAAGGCAGGGAGGCACAGCAGGTGCAGCTGGGATTTGAAATGGGGCACAAAGTGATCCCTTTGGAGAAGAGATATCTCTCTCTATCCCTCCACTCCTGCTTCCCCTTGGGCACAGGAGTGCTCAGGCTGCAGCAGTGGTGTTGTCTGGGCAGAAATCTTGTGCTTTGGTGACTTTTAGCTCTTAAAGAAGAGATATTTCTAAAGCAAAACTAAATTTGTGATTTCTTTGATCTTGAAAGTAGGTAATAAGAAATTTGCATTCCTTTTCATTTTCCCTAGCCAGATTTATAAATCTTAATTCAGAAACCACAGTCCAAAATCCAAGCCTTCCTCCTCCCTCTGCAGAAGCTGGTATCAGTGGTGCTGCTCACATGGGATCAAGTAGGCACAAAATCCTTGGTTTTTCATCCCAGATCTGTGGTGTTGTTACATCCAGTCCTGGTTAATTTTGGGATGTTACCCAATTTCCATAAGGAAAGGTAGGATTGTCTCAGACATTCTTTTCAGACGTGTCCCACCAGAGTAAGTTTTGGGACACCCTGTTTTGGCATAATTGCTTCCTGCTGGCTAGAAAGAGCTCTGGTGAAAATATGGAAATTCTGCCTCTTAATAATTTTGAGGCTGCAAATTGTTCAGAAGGAGTTTGAGGCCAAATTGATGAATTCTGGTCAACCCTGAGATGGTATAATTGCAGAGCTTGCAGCCCAGGTTATCCTTCAAACTTTGACCTTCACTCCTTGTCATGCTCATCCCTCATGTTTCAAAGGTACAAATAGAAGGCAGAACTTGTGCTGCTTCCCTGTCCACATCCAGGCGAAGCACAGCTGCTCTTGCAGGTGGTTACCAGGACTCTGCCAAAGATTTGGATGTTCTGCCCAGTGAAGTGTATCCCAGTGGTTTGGGATTGGCACTGGGATTGGCAGAACTTGTGTTCCTTCCCTGTCCATATCCAGGTGAAGCACAGCTGCTCTTGCAGGTGGTTAGCAGGGCTCTGCCAAAGATTTGGGTGTTCTCTGCTGATCTGGTCTGCACAGTGAATTGTATTCCATTGCTTTGGGATTGGCACTGGGATTGGCAGAACTTGCACTCCTTCCCTGTCCATATCCAGCAGCACAGCTGCTCTTGCAGGTGGTTACCAGGACTCTGCCAAAGATTTGGATGTTCTGCATCCATTGAAGTGTATCCCCATGGTTTGGGACTGGCACTGGGGTGGAAATGGTTGGGTGATGTGCCCACCGTGCCTTACATAGCCCGAGTGAAACTCTGCCTGCTCGGATCTTTGTTCCCGGACCTCACCGGGGTTATGAGCTTGTCCTCCCGCTGCCGGGAATGTTTGACTGGAACCGAATGTGGTATTTTGTTAATGCTCCTATTTTTATTTTACTGGTGCATTTGCATCGCTAATCAAACACAAGCCTCCTATTGTTCTCCCCGCTCCTTCCTCCCGGCCCGTGTTTATATTTAGTTATTTTAACAATAACACGCGCGGTTTGTAATCCCGTAAGAAGCCGGGGCGGGATGAGCCCCTTCGCTGCCCGCCGAGCGCGCTGTTCCCGCGGCAGATGGACAGATGGCCGTTACCGGGGCCGGCGCTGCTCCGGGAGCGGCGGGCGCGGGCCCGGCGGCGCCGCTCGGGGGCTGTGGCGGCGGAGCCCGGGGCGGGCGGGGACTGGCGGCCGCGCTGCCGGTGCGCAGCCCCGCCGGGCTCCATCCAGCCCCATTTCCATCCATTCATGAATCCGTGACGTCAGCACGCTCGGTGCTTCTTTGCAGCAGGCTGCAGGATTGTGTGGGTGGAATTTCCTTTTATTTTGCAACACTTCCTTTTTTTTTTTTTTTTGCCTTTTTTTTTTGCCTTTTTTTTTTTTTTTTTGCCTTCCATCTTTTTAAAACAAGAAAATGGAGCATCACATAGGAAATCTTCATCCTTGTGAGTATTTAAGGGGAAGTGTGTTTCTGTGAGGGGTGTGTGTTTGTGTGTGGTGTTTCATGGTCAGCGTCCCCCTCTCGCCATTTATTTCGGAAGGACAGATGGATGTTGCATTTGTGATGGGAAAGGGCTGAAAAAATGATGCTGAGAAAGGGAAGAGGAAACGTGAAACCTTAATTTATCCATCACTGCATATGAATCTGAGAGCTGGCCTGGCCTTTGCCTGTCGGTGTGCTGGACATTTTTCACTTGCAATTTTGCACGTTATCTTCTTGTGCCCCCCTTTTAAAGGGGAAGGGAATGGCAATGGAGAATGCCTGTATATTCCATTTATATCCAATGACTTAAGAATTACTAGATAGTGTAAAGAGGCAGAATTGTAATTTTTGCCTTTCTGGGGAATTGTATTTTTTTTTCCTCGTGGGCTAATCAGACAATTCCTCTTGTGTGTTACAGTGTTAAATAATTTAATTTTATTTCTGAGACGGAGGAGGTGTGTTTTTCTTTCAATCAGCTGGGTAGGAATTTGCTCCTGTATTATTGAAAATAGCAGTTTGAGCTGTCTCTGATGTGCTGAACACAATTTTCACCCCTCATTTTCCTAATAAATGAGGGAGCTGGGAGCACCTTTGCAGTTAACGATACTGTTCACTGGGGCAAGATTTGTCATATTCCTGCTCACCTGAATGGGCATGATGTCATGTTTTCTCCCAATGAAAAGAAGAGCTCCTCTTTATTTTTGTTTTGGGGGGTGGTTTAGGTGCTGCAGTAGCTTAATCATATCAAACCACATGTTTCCCTTAAGTAAATGAAAAATGGGATATTTTAAGTAGATCTGGAGAAAGATGACATCAGGCCCATGTGTTTGGATATACTGATTTTAGCAGTAGGCAATCTGTTCAGTAGAAGAAGATGAAGGAATGTATTTGGATCAATAATTTTGAGGGACAAAACATGAAAATGTTTGAAAGGAGAGAGATGCAGTCAGTCTGGCTGGAAATGTGGGCATTTTCCACAGTACCTGCTGTGTGGGTAGCCACAGACACCTTGGGATACCCTAGAAAGGGGAGGGTAGAGTTGTCATGGGTTTAAAAGTTTTTGTCACTACCCTTTTTGTTGTGCTCCTGAATGAATGTGTACGGGTTTTGTTTCTAGAGAGAGGCAGCCCTTTGAACTCTCTGTCTGTGACAGCCTTCCGCTGAGAAACACAAATAAATCCGGATTTTGATGTAGTGGTTTTGTTTGTTTGTTTGTTTTGCTCTAACACCAGTTTTGTTTTCTGTCTTTGGGGCCTCCTGTCTGAGTCTTTGATCTGGAATGGTCCTGTCATTCAGATTTGTCTTTGTCCCCTGCTGCCTGATAGTTAAATTTATAGCTGGCATTCATTTTGACCCTTGTGCCTGGAATTAGCAAGTAACTTCTAGCACAGAATAAATGGTAGGGGCTCCCACTGTTCCCCAGCTATAGGTGAACTTGGGTTTAATCATGTTTGGGGGCTTTTTGGTTGCATTTTCAACCTCCCTTTTTCATCTCCTATTGTAAAGACTAGGTAGGTTGCTTATCTCCAGTGGATCAGAAAATTGAGTAATGGTTTATTTGAAAATCTCTCCCTAGGTAAGACCTTTCACAATTAGGAGTTATTTAAGCATGGGTCTGCTCTAAGCAGTGGCAGAATAAGAAAAGTTTTAAGTATTTCCTGTTTTCTCAGGACTTCTTTTATAGCAAATGTGAGATGGCTGATTAGGATTGAGTTGTTGCTGCCTGGTACCTGTTCCAGGCTGTCTCTAGTTGAGATGTGGAGAGTGGATTTTCAAGGGTTGGGCTTCTCAAGATGGCAGAGTTGTAATTTTTTTTTTTTAAATAAAAATGAAAGAAATCTGGCATGGCATGTGTGAGCAGATTTTAAATCAGTGCTGATTGCCCTTCAGCTCTGGTCCTTGGGGCCAGGGCAGGCAGGGGAAGGTGCATGGAGCCTTTTAGCCAAGCTCTGACCTGAGAGCCCAGTGGAGGAAGGCAGCCGGAGGTTCACTCCTTGTACAACTTCCAGTGAGTTCTCAGCCAGAACTGGATCCAAATGAGTCAACTGAGGCAAGTGCTACCTCTGAGGCTCTCAGGAGTTTGGCACTTCACCAAGCCCTGTCCAGCTTATGGGACTTTGTCATTTATCCCTCCTTGGCAAAAATACATCCCATGCAGAGGCTTTTGTAGGCTCCTGTTTTGTGTCATTGCAGCAAATCAGTCTCATCTCCTGGGTAGTGGGGGGTAAATATTTCACCCACAACACTGACCACTTAGGGCTGAACACCAAGCTGGCAGCTGTGGCTGGGCCAGGAGCACAGTTCTGTGTGTAGTTACTCCCACCCCTGTAAATACTCAGTGTGTGCTTTGACCTTTGTGCTCTCTCCCTGCTTCAGCTTCAGCTGAGAAGTTGGTGGTTGGAGGGGGTTCAAAGGCTTTGGCAACAGTTGGGTGTAGGCCAGGAGGAAGAGCAGATTTGTCTGTGTAAAGTCTGTGATTTATAACCCTCTGGTGAAGTTGTGATTGTTGGTGCTGTTCCCTCTGGAGCTGTTGGTAACATAGCACTGAGGGGCTGGGAGGGAAGGAAGGAGAAAGTCCTGGCAGAGGTGAGAGGCTGGTGGGCTGAAGGAATGGAGGTCTCTGTGCAGACAGTCTGTTCATTCCAGGGATGCTTGTCCTGTCCCCCACCTCTGTGTCTTCTGGAGGACACCCAAATCAGTACTGTGGCTGTACAGCTGTGACTGTCCTGCTGAAACATGGGAAGTCCAGCCTCACCATCCTGGGCCTGAGGAGATCCTCAGGTGTTGGGCCTTCAGGATCCCAGCCCAGCTGGGATGTCTGAGTGCTGGTCCCTGCAGGGCTGGGTGGCAGGAGCTGTGCCAGCCTCAGGAGCAGCCCCAGGTCAGTGCTGTTTGTGTGTTACCAGCACACAGAGCTGTAGTGGAGCAGGCTCACACCTCTAACCCTGCGCTGTCACTAATACAGGCTTACGAGAGGCTCCTGAGCAGGGCATTGTGTGCCTCTGTTGAGGAGTAATCCTCTTTGCTGTGTATGGTGCTTGCTAAATACAACTCAGTACTGCTGTCATTTCCCTTCCCAGACCTGCCAGCTGGATTTCAGGTGTCCTTCTCCTTCCCAGCAGGTACACCCAGGCGTGGACCTGGTGTGGGGTGACAGGGCCAGAGCATCGCACCTACCCCAGGAATTGTTGTACTTTCATGGAGAGCTGTTGAGTTTAGTACTGGGTGTGAAGCACATAAGCTCTTAGTACTGAGAAGTTTGTGTGAGTAGCATTTACATGTTGAATGTGCTTTACAAATGTTGAATAATTCATATCTACTATAAAAATAAAAACAAGCGTGGGAGTGAGCGAGTTTACCTGAGACCAGTCTGACACCTCACGTGAATTAAAGTGAGACTTTGATTCATTCACTGGATTCCTGAAAGCAGCACTGTGGTATTGATCTTCATCCTCAAAGATCTTTCAGACATTAATTAATTTTAATGCTACTCCGTGGAGGAAAATAGGGTGTTTCAGTTCTGTAAGGGGGGGAAGTTCCAAGATACTGTTTGTTGGTAAGGCTGGAACATTTAGTGCCTTAATATGGAATTGTGGGGCTGTAAGACCTCTGTGAACTAAACTGGAAATTTTACTGGTGTTTGCTGCTGTAAAATATTTCAGTTTGAATCCTTGAATCTGTTGTTGTTGCATAGTAATAGTAGTATAATAACATATAGTAATGATATAGTAGTATGACAACGTGTAGTAATTATATAGTAATATAATAATGTATGGATCAATAATAGCATGGGGCTGTCAATGAGGTAAAAGTACAGAACTGGGAAGGATGAGGAGCCTGAAGAACAGAGCCTGAAGCCTGTGACTGGGTTTGAAAAGTTGTTTCCTACTATGGAGACAGCTAAAAAGGTGAAAGAGAAGTGTGTAACTTAAGGTCATTTCTACATTTTAGTCTGAGACAGATTTCAGTAGTAATTCCGTATTATAAAAGGCTGATCAGCATTTATTCTGTCTTTATCCCAGCTGAATGTTTTCCAGTGTTTTTGATGGGCCTGTGGTGGATTGTGTCTGTAGTGAGATGGTGTGTGGGGCTGCTGATGTTCCTTCCCTGTGTGCACACAGCTCACAACATGCAGCAGCCACGGGG
Source organism: Zonotrichia albicollis (assembly GCF_047830755.1). Classification (NCBI taxonomy): domain Eukaryota; kingdom Metazoa; phylum Chordata; class Aves; order Passeriformes; family Passerellidae; genus Zonotrichia; species Zonotrichia albicollis. Next base: position 22,622,314 of record NC_133827.1, on the reverse strand, counting down.
AGGGGAGCAAAGAGCAATTGGGGGAGTTGGTTACCCTGATTTTTGTGAGGTAACTGCAAGGTCCTTGCTGTGTTCCCTGCTCCCTGGGGCAGGTGGCTGGGGGCTCCCCTTTCTCCCCAAGCACCTGGGCTCGGAGCAGGGCCGCTCTCCAGCAGGAACGGGCAGTCCCTGCTCCCTGCAGCCAATACCAGAGTCATTATGCAACACCACTTATTTCCTATGGCATCAGATTATGCAATTTCTGAGCAGAAGAATGCAAAGCCCTGGAAGAACACAGTAGCATTTTAGCAGATCCAAAAATACCTTCTGCAGGGTAGAGGCAGCATTTCTGTGTGTAGTGCTGAAAATACGCCGTTACGTAAGGTGCTTATTTCCCAGCCGGCGCTGGCAGCGCTGCCAGGTGGAGCAGGACGTGCTCTCCCTGCACTCCCAGGAGCCTGGATGGGCTCTTTGGGTCTCTCCCTCACCAAGATGAATTTTTATTGCTTCTTTTTTTTTTTATTATTATTCCTTTTGAAAGAATAAAAGAAATGGATGCTTGATTTCTCTTTCCAAATCAAGCACTGCTTCAGCACCCCCCCCAAATTTGTGACCTTATGCTGAAGGAGGTTCTAGTGAAACATTTGTTGCATGGTGCTGGAGGTAGAAATTAATTCCTGTGCTGAGAGCCAGGGCAGATGCACACATTGCATGTGGGGATAAGAGTCACCAGTTCTTTTAAGGTGAAGTCTGCTTTGGAAATCTATTAAATATCTTTGGAGGAGACAGGAGCATGGTGGGAAGGGGGATCTGGTTGATACAATCTGTTGGGATTTTGGCAGGAATACTTAGCAGAGGCTCTTAAAGAGGCTAAACAGCTATTAAATAACTGAGACACCAGGCTGGCAGACAGATTACTGGTTAAATGATAGGGAATAAGAGTAGGGATAAAAGGATGGTAATGCTGAAACATTTTTCTCTGCTTTGGAGATGGCACTACTCATACTCTTCCCACCTTTTCTTCCCTTATCCAGATATTTTAGGAATATTCTGTTTAGGCTGTGAGACTTCACAAGGAAGGTGTTGAGGGTAATAACTATGGAGGCCACCTGCAGGGAGTAGTGGAAGGCTCCAGTGGACTTTGGTGATAAAATACCAGTTCAATTTAGTGTTGATTAAACACAATTCAGTCTTAACAGTCAGAATTAGGTTCTGACATAGTTTTTTCTGCTCAATAATGAGATCTGAGTAGTATGAGACTCGTGGAAGTTAACTCAGCATCCTGAGAAGCCAAAATGATTATTGTGCCTTTGTGCATTTCTGTGGCATTCTGTCCTTTTTGGGAATCCTGGCTGTGGTCTGACTTCCTCAACTCCCCAGAGAAGCTGCCCCATCCCTGGAAATGTTCAAGGCCAGATTGGGTGGGGCTTGAAACAACCTGGGTTGGTGGAAGGTGTCCCTGCCCATGAATTTTAAGTTTTTGTGGCTTTTTTCAACCCAAACTATTCTGTGATTCTACGTTCTATAACTTTAAGGTTATACGGGAGAAATGGAAAAGAGGTGATCAAAGACTCAGAGCAAGTTTCACATGGAGAGTGAGAAGGTCAAGTGAGAATTGTTAGACTTGAGAAAGAATGTTGGAGTGGAGAATGGGATAATTTGTAAAATCACAGCTGGAATTAAAGATATAATATGTTCAGGGGCCACTAAAGCAATGAACAACTGGCTGTTCCAAGAAAGAAAGAATTAAAGGCATGCAAAATGAAGAAGGGCTGGTGTTACTTTATACCACACAGAGTTAAGCTACAAAACTCCCTGCCACAGCCCAGTGTGTGCTGAGGTGCTCTGGTTAAACAATTCTTTGGCCCATTTGCACAGGCAGGCCCAGTGCTTTGTGTGCAGAGGCACAGACCCAGCCCAGTGTGCTGTGAGCAGGGCACTGGGGGCACTGCTGGGGCAGCTCTGCCTGCCTGCACACCCTTCCCTTGGCTCTGCAGCAGGAGAGGGGCATGGATGCAGCTGCTGAGCTGCTGTGCCTTCATCCCATTGCTGCAGCCCAGGTGTCTCTTCTTCCTCCTCAGCCAGGCCTGCTTGGGCTGTGCAAGGTGCCAAGCAAACCTGCAGCTGGCTCTGCCCAGAGCAGGAGTTCAGCCATTAGGGGTGTTCCTTGGCTGGTACATGCTGCTATTTTTGTCATTGTCAGAAAGGGTTCAGGCCGCTGAGCTAGACAGGGTTCTCTTTCTCACTGGTACAGCCACAGACAAAAGGATAGCGCAACTAAAATCGCTTTTCCAGAAATGATGTGTCCCTGTTTTCAGATAGATGGAATACATTGAATAATGGCTAAATGAAATCATCACAAAGTCAGGTTTTTGTTGTGATAACACAGACTACACACAACGTCTGTGGTCTCATGTGCTTAATGCCCATGGCTATGTTAATGTTCTATTACTGTTTTTAAATGATGATGAATATGATAGTTGTGAGCCCTCAGCAGTTGCTGCCACATCACTCAGGTGGGGATTATGGTGTCTGCAGAAAAAGTTGTCTTATATTGAGGTAGCATCCAAATATTTAATGGAGAGAGGAAGTAAAAGTATGTGTTCAAGTCAGGAGGTGCAGAAGTACTGACAACCTGAAGGAGCAGTGTAAAGCACAAAAAAAGCCAGTGTGACAAGACTTGACTTTCCCAGATAAACATGTTTGTTGTAGAGATATGTTTATATAGACAGAGCTATTGCAGTGACAGGAAATCCCAGCTGGGTCAGATGAAGAATTTTCACCTGTGTTATCAGCAATTGATGATGTTTTGGCTATGTAATTGTACTATTTAAAGATAAGGCTGGGTTGTGGCTGGGCATTCATGTGGGTGTAAGATGGGAAGAAATGTTCTTCCCTGAAGGAGTGGTGTCTTGAGAAGGAGATTGATGGCTTAAAAACACCCAAGCTTTTGTCTTGGGCTACTCTGTAGTTGGCTTAAAGGTTTGCCTATAGCCTGGGCTGGGTTATACCAAGTTAATGTGGGCAAGCTTCAGAGTGTGATTTCCTTTTTTACAACCTAACAAAACAGATAATTACTTATCTCTTATCAACTTATAAAAATGTAATGTAATTAATTAATGTAATAATGTAACTTTAAAAATTCATCCCTCCTGAAAACAAAGAGTTTGCCATTTGGTGATGTGTAACTCATTCTCTATTAATAAATCTGCTTTTACTTTTTGTTTTCAAAGCAACCACGCAAAACACAAGCCTGTATTCCAAGTAAGGTAAAAAGTGTGGCAAAAGAGGAGTATCTGATCCATTCATGTAATATTTTCTTCATCAGGAGACCAAGAAAGAAAGTCTGTTGAAATCCTTTGTAGTGAAACCACACAGTTCAAACCCCAAAGGTCAGAAGTGACAACAAAAGCTCTGGAACTTGCCAATTCAGCAACTCTCAGTTGTTCCTGTGCTGGAGTTGTTCAGCAATGGCAGAGGACTGTGCATCACTGTGTTGTAAAAATTCCCTATAGAATCTGAGAGAGAGTCACAAGGGGCAGGAGAACATGATGTCTGTGCCTTATAGATATGCTTTCTGTGGTTTTGTTAGATTTTAGAGCATTTTTAAAGCTTTGTGACAAGCCACTAGTTGAGATGATACACCCATGAATTCCAGCTGTGTTATCAGTGAGGAGATGAGCAGTTACCTTGTTGTGCCCACTGCAGCCAGGAGGAAATCACACTGAGTACCAGGAAAAAGCAAGGAAACCAGAGGGCTTGGCTGTAGCTAGTGATCTGGGCAGGAATCTCCTCTGTCTGTGGTAGTTCCATGTCCCAGCTGGATAATTTCAGCCAGCAGCTCTGCTTCAGCCCTAAACATGGGTCAGAGAATTGCTTTTATTCCCTTTGCATGTTGGAAGTGGAAGCAGAGATTGTGCTTCACTGGCTGAGATAGAAATAGTGTTAAAGGAAGCAAACTTAGTGTTTCTGGAGACTTTGACTGTCACAAGACTTGAGTGGTGGCCTCTGTGCTTACACCACCTTTCCAGCACACTGACTTTTGGTTTGGTTTGGTTTGTGTGCTGTTTGGAATGCTGTGTCTGATTTGCCACTCAATTTTTAGCATAGATCTTCAAAGGAGAAACTTTAAAGGAGGAACTTCAGTCATGGTTCACACAAGGCATTGGCTTAACTCAGCTGCAAACCTGACCATTGTGTTGACACTTAGGAATATTGAACTTGTACAGGCAGCCACGTGCTTTGGTGGCTCTGGGGGAGTGTGAGGACACTCCTGGATGGCTCTTTCCAGGGACAGGCACAATATCAGGCAAGGTGTGCCTTGGTAGCTCATTCACCCACTTGGTGATTCAGGTAAACTCTCACTTATCTGTAGTTTCAAACTGAATTTTGGGCTGACATGTTGAGGAGCAGCCTCAGTCTTTCAAGAAGAGGTGATTTCATGCTTCTCTTGTCTGAGGGTGGTGGGATTTGGCCTGGAAAAATACTTTGCATGGAAATGGAGTCATTTATGAGAAGTTGTGATTGTACAAAATTACATCGAGCTTTGAATCTCCTTCCAGACAGAAGAGAAATTTGTTAGTGCAGAGTGCATGAACTCATCAAAACAGTTCAAATCCAAGGGTCTGCCTTCAAGTCTGTGTGTGCAGCAGCACTTTGTGAAATCTCAATCTCTTAAATATGCACAGTCCTCCCACACATGGAGCTTCCAGCTTTTGACTGGGAGGCTGCTGCAGCAGGAGCATCACTCAGATAGAAATAGCACAGCCTTGGCCAGGCCTTTCCCTGGGAAAGCTCATGATGCACATGCAGATCACAGACATGGGATCCCAGGCTGCTTTGTGTTTAAAGGGACTTGATAAATCATCCAGTCCCACCCCTGCCATGGCAGGGACACCTTCCACAATCCCAGGTTGCTCCAAGCCCTGTCCAGCCTGGCCTTGGACACTGCCTGTGCCAGGGCCTCCCCACCCTCACAGGGAACAATTTCTTCCTAATATCTAAACTAAACCTGCCCTCCTTCAGCTGAAGGTCATTCCACCCTGTCCTGTCACTACATGTTCTTTTAAGTACATCCTGAATGGCAGTCTGGATATAATGAAACCTAAAACTTCCAAGAAAATGTTTTTATTTGCCTTTTCTTTTATTGGGAAGAGTCAACATGAAAAATCTCAGCCTTTTGGTATTATGACTGAAAGAATAGCAGCAGCTATGACAATAAAACTTGGGAAATGCTCTTCTTCTCTTGTTTCAAGAGATCTAAACCAGCCTAATTTCATTGGATTAAATCACATTTTGCTAAAGCAAGAGGCTGCACATTGCAGAATTTACTACAATAGAAGAGAATTAAAAGAATTAACTTCTCCCAACAAATCAGCACTGATGTGGTGTGGCAGAAACCACTTTCTCCCCTTCCCAGGGTTTCTGCACCACTTTGCTTCAAGTTGGCTTGAGAGGAAGTTGTTTTAAAAGAAGTGCTGTTGTTTCATGCTCTCCAAACAATAAGTTTGCTGCACCTCTGAAAATTAGGCTGCTTATGTAAGGGCATACATAAGGCTGTATCAGGCTAGTTTGAAAATAATTTCATAACTTTTATATGCCTTCTCTCCCCATGAAGCACATAAAGGGGCATGTAAAGTGGCAGGACACTGTGCCTGAAGGCTTTTTTTATTTGGACTATCTCAGTGTTGGAGAAAGCAATTTGATCTGGGAAAACAGACCTGATATCCCTGAGTCTGAGGCTTTGTTCTTGCCTGAGCTGTGTAGTGAAAAGCTCTTCATTCCCTGTTAAACCTCCACAATCAAACATTCCAGAGGCAGAAAACTGTAAAAATGTAAAAGCAAAAGCTTACACTGTAGTAGTGTACTCTTGAGAGTCACATAATAGCAAAGTTATTTTATCTTCCGAGTCTGATTTAATCCTTAATGCACTTCCCAAGGCTTAAATTTCATGTATTTTGGGACACTTTTACTTCAAATTCGAGCCTTTACATTGGAGTTTCTTGCAGGATACCTGGCTGATGTTTTATTTGCATTGCTTAATATTCTATGCTACAAAGAGCAGATTTATCCGTAGGAGCAGTGGTAGCATTTTGCTCTTGTTTAAACAATCACTTGTCATTCCCTGACTTTAGGTGATGAGCTGGGGCTGTGCCCAGGAGCACTGAGTTGGGCCTGGCCTAGTGTTTTTCTGAAATTCTGTTCAGGTCTGAAGCATCTTCTTATCAATAACAAAATCTGTGATAATAGAACAACTGCTGCTAGTAGTAATTGTACTCTGAGGTCACACTGCAGCTTCCCACACTGCTGAACTGGTCATTGTAGTGCTGGTCACCAGTAGGTCAGGAAAAACCAACTCTCCAGCTTCCCATATCAGTCTGATTCAGCTCCTCTGCTGGTTTGGGCTGTGCTGCAACCTCTGCCTCACTTGCTGTTTTGCTTTCTTTTAAAGAACAAAGTTTACAACCTAAATAAAGCTTTTATGCAAGCCCCATGTGATCAGGCAGGATACAGGAAGGTAATCCAGGTTCCTGGCTGTTCCTGTTTGCTGCTGGAGAGGGGCTGAAGCCCAGGGCTTTTCATCCTGTGGGCTGAAGGGCTTATCTCTCCTCTCTGCAGTGACCTCATGCTGAGCAGTCATGGCTCTGAGCTGTTCCCTTGCCATTGGCTGTGTCCTACCTGGCCACCTCTTTCTCCCTCCCAATGGCTGTTTGCAGAGCCTGGGAATTTGCACCCACTCTAACTGATCTTACTTTTTAACAAAGTACTTTCTGTTAAGGCCATTTTTTTACCCCACTCTCAGGTTCTCATGGAATTTAAAACTGGACTTTGTTCCGTGCTGCAGGCTGAATTCACTTAATTGCTTGTGGCCCAGCATTAGAGCCTCTTGTTCCAGCATGGACTATCCCAAAACTGTGTTTGTGATGGGCAGCTCTGGCAGTGTGACCCCCAGCCACCAACCTGGCTGTGTGGGAAGGTGGCACACCATGAGTTGTGGAAAAAAGCCCTCTCGGTGGAGCATGGAGCAAGAGATGGGAGCACTTCTTAAAAGGGATCCCAGCTCTTGTTTTATGTGCACCCTCCCAGAGGCTCATGCAGAGGAGAAATGGAGAGCAGTGCTGGGAGAACAGCAAGGAGGGTCTGCTGTTCTGTGAAATTTAAAGTTTTACTTGCTTATGAGGGTGGCTTGGATGTGGCTAGAGAACTGAACATACCTTGCCACAATGGGCATGGAGGGTCAATCAAAGGTCCAGGATGGCAATAACTAGGTGGGCTCTGAGGGAGCAGCCACAAACCATCCCTTGGTGGAATCAAGGTGCTGTATCACCAGGCTTTGTTTCTCTAACACCTTATCTCGAGGGTTTGCGAGGGGTCCTGAGCTTGAGGGCTGTGCCAGGCCCAGGAACAGTGGTGGGACTCAAACCACAGCTGAGATGGGCCAGCTTCAGTCTGGGAATGCTATGGGAACTCTCTGCCAAGAATCTTTCACGATTTTGACCTTTAGGCTCTTGTTTAAAATTGTGGTGTTTGTTTCCTGGGCAATTCCCGCAGTATGTTACCGAGAGTATTGCCTGAGTGGAGTTTCTGTTGGAACCATTTATTTGTTTCTTTTAGGGCAGTAATTATTTACCAAGTATCAGCGACTGTCTGGAAAGTCTAGTTAATTATCAGCTCACCTCAGTGAAACCGCACGTAGTGAAAATACTTCAATAAAAAAAATTGAAAGTTATTCTTTTTCCTCTCATTTCAGGTACTGGGCCCACATGTCACATGTGAGTTGTGTCCTACAGATGCTCTGAGCACCCTCTCGGGCCGTCTCCTTGATGCACACTCACGGCATCATGGCCAGCACCCAGGAGCGCCTGAGCCTGTCTTCCTCTCCCAGCTCCATCGGCAAAGCGTTCTGTGAGGACAAGGACTCGGGGAGGTTCCCCGAGGAGGCCCCGGCTGCCGGGAGCCGCCCGTCCCCGGAGCTGCTGGAGGACGTGCGGGAGCGGGGCTCGCTGCCGGCGGAGCTGTTGGAGGGCGTCAGCAGCCCGGGCACGGCGGCCGTGCTGAGCAGCGTCAGCGAGGACGCCCGCGACCACTTCGAGAACAGCGTGCTGCAGCTGCGGGAGCACGACGAGCCCGAGCCGGGGCTCCCGCAGGGCACCCGCAGCCCCGGCGACGGCGACACCAACGGGGCCGGTGACGATGTGAAGGTGCAGTTCAACAGGACGGGCAGCGGCAGCGGCGGCTTCCTTGAGGGGCTCTTCGGGTGCCTGCGGCCCGTGTGGAACATCATAGGCAAGGCCTACTCCACGGACTACAAACTGCAGCAGCAAGGTGAGAGAGAGGGGAAGCACTCACTGCTCTGGGTGAGGTCAGGCAAGTGAGCCTGGGCTCTTCCCCTGCTCTCCACGTTTTTGGCCGTTTTTGTCTTGTCCAGCCTTGTCACGGGTTTCCAGGGGTAAATCCTGCACTATGGAGCCAACAGCCATCATGTGTGGCAAAGGCAGCTCGTGAGGTGTCGGGATCTATAGCTTATCAGAGTGACCCTGAGAAAAGTTCCAAAGTCTCTTTTCCCAGCCCGGTGCTTGAAGAAGGAGTCAGGGCTCTTAATTTCTCGCTCTCAAGGTTGCTTATTGTATCTTATCTATAAAATTCTTTCTCCTGCCCTGCCAAGGTCCATCCAGCAGGACAGTTCCAGGCACTCTGCCTGCCCCCAGGGCGGTGTTATGTTTTTATACTAAAAACTACGTGTACAATATTTACAATTACTTTCCAATACCTGTCACCTAAGTTAGACAGTGAGCTTCTATTCTAAACCAATCTCTAAGTGCCAACATCACAGCAGAAGATGGAGGCCAAGAAGAAGAAGGAGAAAGGCTGGACATGTCCAGATCCCTCCATCTTGCCTCCTGAAGCCCCATACTAGAAACTATAAAATCTACTTTTCCACCCTGTGATAACTTCATTATTATTCTACCTAAACTGTTGTGGCTTGCTGATCTTCATACAAGGTTGGTAATTTGCTCCATGGGTCATAATCAAACCCACAGGTATTTTGGGCTCTGTGCCAGGGCTTCTGAGCCCCCTGGCAGGGGTCTTGGCAGTCCCAGGACAGCCAGAGGGATGTTCTGGGTTCCCACAGTGAAGGAGTCAAAACCTGTTCAGTCCCATAGCTTGGGCAATTGTGACAAGGCCCAAATCTGAGCTTGGGAATCAGAAGGAATTGTGTTTAAGTACTTGGTACAATCCCTGTGTTAATTTCTAATCCCTGCTTTAATTTTTATGCCAGATGGAAAACGCTGACATAGGCACTTCCACTTCATAACCTCCAGGTGAAGGCTGTCCCCAGTTGACCACCAAATAGCAGGAGTATTGCTTCTCTTTTAAAAGGCTTTTATTTCTTTTTATTCAGGAGTAATTTTCCTCTTTAAAATATCATTTAGTACTTGTCTTTCTAGAAATATGTTCTTCAATATTTATACCATTTCCATTTGGGTGTGTAAGCGTAAATGTGTAAGTGTATGTGAGTATAAATACATATAAAATCTGTAGCTTGGGAATAAGTGATGTCCCAGTTGACTGCATATATATCTATATATCTATCTCTATATATGTTTTAGCGGATACTGAAAACCAAAGAGCAGAGTATGCTCTGCTGTTGGTGTCTGATTTCTCCCCTAGCACAGGGGGAGGGAGGTGGCAGATGGGAAAGGAGCAAGCTGTCATTAGAATTAAGGAGCTGAAATGGTTGAGGCTTATGGAAAATGGGAACAGCCTGGCCACTGCAGTACCATGGGGCAAAGTCTCCTTTGAGCATCACTCAGTAATAATCAAATGGCTTTTTGGCACTGACAAATTATAAGATACAAGGTCAGAAACCTGTCTGAGTGGTTCAAATCTAAACCCCAGAGGGATAGGGAACAGCTCCTAATATGAGGGAACAGAGCTGTTAAATAACGTGTTGGATGAATTTGCCTTGAAATCAGCTTCCTAGAGTCAGTTGTTTCCAGTTCATAAGCAAGCAGGAAATGCATCTCTACATTCCAGGTGTCTCCTGAACAGCAGTTCTCTGTGCAAGGGTTTGCTTGCTTTGTAATTCTCTGGCACAGTTGGTTGTGTTTTGTTTGCGTGTTGTAAATTCAGTGTGGCACTTGTGGTTCAGACTATAAATAATAACAGTGACAGAAAGTTCCCTGGGGAATTAAGGCTGCTGGGGTGATTGCACGAAGGGTGAACAGTTTTGGAAGGGCTGTCTGGGTGGGGAGTCTCCCTTGGGAAGGAAAAGGAGGTTCTGAGCAGTCAGATGGCATTCAGAGCAGGCATTGGGCAGTGCCTGTGTAACAGTGCTTTGGGTTGGATGCTCAGTAAGGGAAGGCCACAGGTGTAGAGTGGCAGTGGCCACTCCCAGCAATTCTCTGTGTCCCACACCTGTCCCCACTGCTGTCTCTGAGCCCTCCTGTGCTGGTGTGTCCCTGTCACCTCAGAGTGGTGGCTTTGGGAGAGCTGCCTGTGGGACAGAGAGATCCCATTTCCACAGAGCAGGGCCAGCAGCTGCACTGGAGCCCACAGTGCAGTCTGTGCTCTGGTGACCCACAGGGGACACTCACACACCAAACTAAAAGATGGAAGCAGTAGTGAATGAAAAGGAGCAGCTGGGGCTGGAGGGTGCACGCAGAGCTCGTTCCTGTGCACAGGGGGTCTTGCTGCTCCCTGTGGTGGGAGCATGTTCAGAGCCACACATCCAGGGGCACTCTGCTGTTTGCTGCTGGCATCAGGCTCCTCTAAAAGGCAGATTTGAACTGGCTACAGATGTGGTAAGGCTGAGGATTAATTGGGATCAGCTATATGTAGCTGTGTGGTTGAGCTGCATTTTCAGTGTCTTCATTGTTAGAAAGGGGAGTGAAAAGAAGATTTTAAAAAAAATTATTTTTTCTTCTGGAGCTCCTCTATTGTCTTGTTTTGATGACATCTGTTACCCTGATGGCAGTAGTACACTTCTGTTACCCAAGGATAAACCTTTTCAAACTGCTTCTGTGCTGAAACTTGAGGATTTTGTGAGAATATTCATGTTCTCTTTTCCAGATGATCTCATTCTTGCTTCTTGCCACCAGAAAATCATCTTTGTGTGCATTTCATCAGCTACATACAAGCCAGCAGTTCACTAACTGATGTATGTGATTATTTTTATTTTTCCTGTCTTTTAGCAAGAGCACAGAGGATGCATGGATTGTGTTTGTGCAAGTGCTGTGTGGCTGAAGAAATGTCTGGGGCTCTTTCAGCAGCAGGGAGAGGATTGTGGTGGCTTTTCATTTCCCTGGGAGCTGCTTTACAGCTTTGGGCTGCTGCCATGGATCTGTGCAGATGATTTTTTCCCCCCTTCTTTATGAGACAACTACTTAAAGCCTCATCCTGGAGTAATCCTTTTTGTTGGGCTGAATCAACAGCAGGGGTAGGAGCCCAGTTTGGATCTGCAGCCATGTGGCTCCCCAGGGTTTATAAAAGAGAGGGAATGACTTTTTACAGGGGGAAGTAGCGACAGGGCAAGGGGGAGTGGTTTTAAACTAATTAAGATTAGATTAGGAAGAAATCCTTCCCTGTGAGGGTGCTGAGGCCCTGGCACAGGGTGCCCAGAGAAGCTGTGGCTGCCCCTGCATCCCTGGAAGTGTCCAAGGCCAGGCTGGATGGGGCTTGGAGCCACCTGGGATAGTGGGAGGTGTCCCTGCCATGGCAGGGGGAGGAAGGGAATGGGCTTTAAGATCTTTTCCAACCCAAACCATTTTATGTTGCCTGCGGGTGCTTTGTGGTACTTTCTGCTGCTCCCTGGTGTCCCTGCCCACCTGCTTTGGCTGCCCTGCAGGCCATGCTTTGGGACATGGTGGTGGGGTTGTGGTTGCAAGTAGTAAAAGACAAATAGGTTTCATGTCCTTGAGCCCATATTGTCTGTGAAGCTTTGGCTGTGACTTGGTGAAAGAGGGAAAAGATAAGAACAGCTTTTAAATGATTCTGCATTATCTTCTTGTAGAAATTACTGCTTGAGTGTTCTTCCTGACACCCAAATGGTCAAAAAGAGGGATGTGTCTGTCCTTCCCTGCAGGACACGGGCTGGGCAGAGCCTTGGTCAGCTGGGAGCTGCCACAGGCTCTGTGCTGGTTGACCAAGTGATGCCAATCGCTGCTTGGTGAGGAGTCATTCCTGTGGGGAATATTTGCTTTTGTATTGTTCAGTGCCAGCTGATTATCTGGGGTTTAAGTACTTGGGGTTTGACCCATAAAATCCCTCCCTCCTATGTTTTTCCAGTTGTTTACCCTGATTTCTAAAGGCTGCTGGTGAATGCTTTCAGGGAGACACACTCAGTTCTTTAATTTGCATCTACCAGTTATTTAATTGGGATTGTTGCGACTCCAGCACTTTAAAGCAAGACTTGTTTGTGTTTCCTAGAGACTCATTAGACTTCCCAGCCATTTCCTTTGGATTAAGAAACTGTCTCCAGGAGCTGCTTCACCTTCCCTTTCACAAGTTGTGTGTTTACCATCATTGTGAGAGTTTTAGAGTTTTTGTGTCTACCTGGAGAGCAAGGTGCCTGTCAGAGGGGGTCTGTGTAAACCAGAGATACTTCTTGTCACAGTGCCAGTGCTGGAGAGCAGCCAGTGCTGGGAAAAGCTTCCTCCAAAGAGATTGGTTCAATGGCTCAGGCTGCTCCTGTGTTTCTTCCCCATGGGAAATAGATTCTCATCATTCTACTCAAATGGTTCTTAATCACCTCAGAAACTCAAGTTCTGGTGCAATTCCTGCTGCTATTACACTCTAATTTATTTAGGGGAAGTATGCCACTGGTTTCTTAGGGCCCAGAAGAGTCTGACTGCTGCACTGTGTGTTACCTGTGGTTTAGCTCTTTGTTCTTCTTGATATTCCCCAAGACGTGGGATATTTCACTGTCACTACACTGAAACCTCTTTCCTGAATTGTGCCCCTGACAACCAGGATGCAGATGGGATATGGGAGAGCATCTGTGTTCCGAAATAAACACGAGATGACTTTGCAGAAAGAACCACATGAACTTTTGCTTACTTTGTTTACAGCCTCTCTCAGCCTTTGCCATTGTAGAGGGAATATTAGAGGAAGGTAATATTACCTGATAGGGAATACTGAGAGCAAACTAGGCTTCCAAGAGGATACAGTTATCCATTAGTGCTCACAAACTGTAAATGCCTCATGGAAATGAATGTCAGTGTTCTGTGTCCTGTACAGGAAAGACAGACTTCCCACAGGTAAGGATGGAAAGAGACTCTGGACAAGGGGGAATGGCTTCCCACTGCCAGAGGGCAGGGATAGATGGGATATTTGGGAGAAATTGTTCCCTGTGAGGGTGCTGAGGCCCTGGCACAGGGTGCCCAGAGCAGCTGTGGCTGCCCCTGGATCCCTGGGAGTGTCCAAGGCCAGGCTGGACAGGGCTTGGAGCCACCTGGGACGGTGGAAGATGTCCCTGCCTGTGGCTTTTAGATCCCTTCCCCCCAGTCCATTCCACGATTCTATGAAAGAAACAGCTATTTTAGTACAACAGAATAGTTTTGATGTTGCCTATATAAAAATGCTGTTCATCAACATGCACAAAAATCACCTCTATTTGCCACCTCCCTTTAGAAGTGATGCATGTGTGAATTAAATAGAAATACAGATCTTCTTGATTTAATCATGAGTGAATGAATTTTATTAATGATCTAGTTATTTTCTTTATTTAAAATCTTTTTGTGTTTAAATGTCCAAAGATGTAAATGCCAGTTTATGTTCAGAGCTGTGAGCAGATCCATGAGTATGGAAAATAGCCTTGTGTCTGGGAAGGAACATGTGCTGGGGGTTGAACTCTGCCCTGCCAAGGACAGGGAATTTGTGCTGGAAATGAGCAATGTTTTTGGTTTTAGTTCAGTGAGCAGGAGGAGTGCTGGGGCCTGGCTCTGGGGGAGAGCAGCTTTTCCATGGCCGTGCCTGGGGAGCACTCACTCAACAGGAGGCAGCAGCCCCTGCCTGTCTGTCCCAGGATGATCCCAGGGAAAGCTTTGAACTGGGATCAGCCCGTTCACAGTTGGGAATACAAGTTTGCCTTCAGTGATAACAGTATCTAGAATGGACACTTTGACATAATCCCAGCTGCAGCCCTGGGAGCATCCCAAAGGCTCCGAGTCTGGATGAGTCATGTGAAACAGAGATCTGTACAGGTGTGACTTCCTTTTATTTCAGAAAGCAGTGGGTTACTTGCTGGGTTTGCTGCTAAATAATTTATTCTCCAAATGTAGATCTTTATTGAATTACAGTAAATAAACTGTTGCCTGCCTTTTATCCTGCTGTTTGTGAGATTTAAGGTAATTTCAAGGTGACTGAGAGGGAACAGAGCTTTCTGTTTTGATGGGTGCAGTTCTATTGAAGCAGTTTATACAGTGTCACTGGACCTCTGCAGCACTGTCCCTACAAATGTGTGTGGGTGCCAAAGAGGAGGAATTGCTTAAGGTTGTTTGCCTGTTTGACATTGATATACACGATGTTGTTGTGGGAAGGGCCTATTTCTGTGCCTGCTGCTGGTGCTTGATATGCTTTGTGTTGGCTATCTTGGTGGTTGCTGCCCTGGTGTTTTACAGCCTGCCACCTCTGACTTTCATTTCCTATTTTTGTTTATTTCAGGGAGTGAAAAAGACCCTCAATATTTTTATATCACTTGTGAATGTTAAATGTTCCTTCTAATCTATGCTTTTCAGTGGAGTCACTCACTTTGTTCAGTGTTGGGGTAGAGGATCTCCTCCCAAAATTGCCAGTCCAGTGTCGAAGGAAGGGGACCAGGACACCAGTTGGTTCATCACAGGCCCTCAGGTCCAGTCTGGTCCCGGTCCCTCAGGTCCTTCAGGTCCTTCTGGTCCAGTTTATTGAAGAAAGTATCAAACACTTATACAGCAAATAATGAGCTTATGAGTATTCTGTAAGCCAAGCAATCTATTGGTTAAACTATACCATGAACTCTTCCTCATTCCTTAGGGGTTACATCTCTCTTTTCTCATGTCTCTTTCACTGTTTGTTATCTTACAACAGCTAGGCTTCAAAGACACGCTATCTACACAGGTGCAAGACTTGGAATTAGCCACAGTTTTGTACTTTTCCATTCTCTAGCAGCTAAATTCCCAACAGTCCAGGGTCCCTGGTATGGTAAATTGCTGCCTGCCAAGCTGGAGTGGCTCACACAAGTGGTTAGCAGGGTGGGGAAAAAGCTGCAAGGATGGGAGTGAGCAGGCTGGAGGTGGCTGACAGGGTTGTTGGGGCTGAGTACATGCAGTGTGAGCCAGAAGATGTCACCTACTCCCTCCAGAAGAGCCCACCGTGTGGTGCAGGAGGTGGCAGCTGCTGCCCTGGTGTGCTCTGACAGCTTCCATGTTCTTGACCTTTTCCCTTATCCCGTTGTTTCCCAGACACGTGGGAGGTGCCCTTTGAGGAGATCTCAGAGCTGCAGTGGCTGGGCAGCGGGGCTCAGGGCGCCGTGTTCCTGGGCAAGTTCCGCGCAGAGGAGGTGGCCATCAAGAAGGTGAGGGACCAGAACGAGACCGACATCAAGCACCTGCGGAAGCTCAAGCACCCCAACATCATCGCCTTCAAGTAGGTTGTGACCCTTGTGGTGGCCACCCTTCCTGTCTGGTTGTCTGTCTGCTGCTGCTCACTGTGTGCTGTCTTTGCCAGGGGAGTTTGCACCCAGGCCCCGTGCTACTGCATCATCATGGAGTACTGTGCCCACGGGCAGCTCTACGAGGTCCTGCGCGCCGGCAGGAAGGTCACCCCGCGCCTGCTGGTGGACTGGTCCACGGGGATTGCCAGTGGCATGAACTACCTGCACCTCCACAAAATCATCCATCGAGACCTCAAGTCACCAAAGTGAGTCTCAGCTGCTTAAACATCCCTTAGTTTGGGTTCCTCAAGTCACCAAAGTTAAACATCCCTCAGTTGTGGTTCTTCAGGTCATCAGAGTGAGTCTCAGCTGCTTAAACATCCCTTGGTTGGGGCTATTTTATCCTTTTCTTGAGAAATAGGTTAAAGTTTGGTCAAAAGGCTCTATTATTTTTTGCTCCATGTTGACCCAAAACCAATGAGAGTGAAACTATTGCAACTTGTTGGCACTTAACAAGAGTGGAAATTTTACTGGTATCTTCCATGATAAATAGCAGTCAGGAAATATTTAATGATCTGACAATATCTAGTCTTTTTGGAAAGTGGGGTATTCTGTTGCCTCCTGCCTTTTTAGTTTTCCTTTTTATTCTCCTATTATTTCCCTGGTTTTCTGCAATGTGTCTTCCTCATTTCTCTGTTGCTTTCTGACTAAAATGTTCTGACTTCTTTATATTCTTATTCTCTAGATGTTTATTACTTCTTTAGTCTGTGACAGTGCATTAAGATAATGCTTTTAGATGATTTGCAGCACAGTTTAAGGTACAGCTTTGCCTCTGGATCCTCAGTTACTTGTTAATTTACAGTTTTATTGAGATTGATTTTTGACTCGTAGCATTAAGAAATGCATTTAAGGCACAAAACACAACCACCCAAAAGAGAGTGAGAGCTTTTATTGGGGAAAATACAAAATATTTTCTTGTGTACTGCACTTGTGAGCAGTGTGGCCTCATCAACAGGCTGTGTTGATTAAGAGGAGATTTACTCCTGTGGCTGTTGTGGTGTAAGAAAAATCACAAAGTAGTGATGACTTTTTTTTCTTCCTTTTTCTAGTGTTTTGGTTACACACACAGATGCAGTAAAGATTTCAGATTTTGGTACATCTAAAGAGCTCAGTGACAAGAGTACCAAGATGTCCTTTGCGGGGACGGTGGCGTGGATGGCCCCGGAGGTGATACGGAACGAGCCCGTCTCCGAGAAGGTGGACATCTGGTGAGTCCTGTTCGTGGTCATGTACCTTCACCTTCCCTTCAGTCCCTTGGTTTCCCAGCACTTCCCATGTCCTTTCCTGTGCTTGAGCATGGTTTGCTCTGTGTTGGGCTGTTCATTTCTCCTTCTGCCTGTGCCCTGAGCTTTGGTGGACTCTGATGGAAAGGGAATGGCACAGGTTCCAGCTAAGGCTCAGTGCAGTCTGTGTCTTGCAGGAAGCAAATGCAGAAATTCTTCCCTGTGTCGTTATCCAGCCCAGAGCTCTCTCCCAGTGCTGTGCTCAGGCCCCCTCAGCAGCCTCCACAGCCAGGGTGGTTTTTCCATCCCTTCTGGCTCTCAGAGGGCCACTCTGGAGCTGTGGGGAGGCCCCTGCTCAGCTCCCCGCCCCTTGTGCTTCCTGCACACCAGGCTGGTTGTTGTGTGGGCAGCCTCAGGATTCCAGTCCAGTGAATCCAATCCCAGATCCAAGAGGGAGGAAACCAGGACAGGTTGTAAGAGTTTTGGAGCCTATTTCCATCGATGCGGAACATGCTCTGTGTCCAAAATGAACACAAGGAACTGTTCAGTCTCTGTGCTATTAAAAATGCTTGAGAGGGCTTGGCCTTGGAGTTCCTTTGGGAAGCCTCTCCACAGGTTTCAGAGCCCTCAAGGGATCTGCATCTCTGTTTCTGCCTCATTATTTCTACATATTAAATGTCAGCAGCCAGGACAAATACCCTTCTCCCTGCTTTATAGCCAGGAGGGATTTTGCTTCCTGTGGTTTTTCAGCTTCAGTTGCTGTCCCTTCCCTGGCAGGGCAGGGGGCTGCTGGACAAAGCTGTGGCTGGTCCAGGCAGTGGAGTGAGGAGCTGCTCTGGAGTTCTAGCTCAGGCTGGGCTTGACCTGAAGGGCAAGATTTCCTGCAGGGAAGGTGATGTTACCTGTGGTGTGCAGCTGCTCTTGTGCCCATGGTGTTCTGTGTGTTTATTTTGGATGTCCAGGTCACAGCACAGCCAGCTCCTCTGGGAGAACACTTGGGTTGTTCTGGAAAGAAAATACACCCAGCATTTGTCTGCTGAACCCCTCCCTTGAATCACAGGATTGTGAGGACAAGTGGTGCTGGATTTCCACCCTCAGCTTTCTGTCCTTTAGAGTGGTTTCTGTTCAGGAATATTTCACTTTGTCCTTCCCTTAGTGGCATGGAGGTGTTACTCTTTGGTGCCAATTCCTCTGGAGTTCACAACAGTGGTGATTGCTCAGACTCTCCCTTGCCATCCATTCCTCCTTCAAGATGAATAAAAATGATGTTCATGAATGCTGCCAACAAATGAGAACAGTTCTTGAGCTGCTTATATGTCTGCTCTCTCTCATCTCAAACAGCATGCAGAAAAATAAATCTATAATCTTATCAGGAGTCTTGGAAATCCTTTGTCAGTTCTTAGTCATAACAAATATGAAACCAGATGAGCTTTCCCTGGTAGTTTGTCCAACCTCCTGGAGCCCTGCTTTCTTGCAGAAAATGATTTTGAGGCCAGAAATATTCAAAATCTGCTTGTTTGTTGCTTTTTTTCTTTTTTTTTTACACATGATTTGAAACCAGTGGGCTTTGAAAGTGCAGTATTTTTCACATGAAGTTATTTCCTGACTGGTGGTTGTTCAGGCCTGGGAGTTTGTCCTTTAGAAGTCTTTCTGTGCTTAATAAAAGCACTGGATATTGGTACAAGCCAGAAACATCCTTCTCACCTTTCAATTGGCTGTGGTCTGCAGCTTGGCAGGGTTGGTGTCCCACAGAGGAGGGGGACACAGTGAGGTGGCACATCTGGCTTGGAAATCGGGATGGTGGTGCTTCAGCTGTATCACAGCCCAGTTGTTGATGTGCAGTAACAGTGCACATCAACATTTGTTTATCTCTGTATTGACTGGTTTGGTATTTCTTTGGTGTTTTATTGGGTGATGATTGTATACAAAACAAATATTTGCTGTTAAAAATTAAGGTTTTGGTTCTGTCTGGTAACTTCACTAAGGAAGAGAAGCAAAGTGGGCTTTCTTAACTACATGTTTCTTGTGGGAGTTTCTTTCCCTGAGTTCTCTTAAGTTTGGTGTTTTTTGGTTTTTTTTTTACTTTATCCCTCCTTTCTTCAGAACAAAAGGAATATCAAATGAGACCTCATGTGCTTTTGGTACTGACAGTTATACAAGTAGCATTTGTTTCCTGATTTCTGTGTTGCAGTAGTTGTAGTGCTGAATCTCAGACCTTGAAACTTTTACCTGGGTCTACAGGTAACAGCAGAGGGAGCCTTTGGTTAGGGAAAAGAAAACAAAACGAGTTAAATGAAATGTAAAAAAGCCACAAAACCTTTGTTGTGTTGTCTCTGTAAGACACTTGTCAGTCTGTGCAGTAGTCAATCATCTGTTCTTAGCAGCAAGAACAGTCCAGAGTCTATCTGAGAATAGACTTCGGAGTCTTTTCATTTAAGGGGAACAAGACTTAATCTGTACAGAAAATGTGCTTTCAGGGACTTTAAAATCTCACAAAGAGGCAGGAAAGGATGGGTGGAAACCAGTGTGGTTTTGTGCTGGAGCAGAGGAGTTACCTGGTGTGCTAAAGACCACTGTTGCACCTACTTGCACTTTTGGACCAGACATCCCTGTTTCCCTGTTTTGCCCCCATACTGTGTTTTTTTTCAAGCTCCAGATGTTTCTGTTAACAGCTTGTATGTGAACTCAATTTATCCTGGTTTATTTCTTCCTCAGGTCATTTGGGGTGGTTTTGTGGGAGCTGCTCACAGGAGAGATTCCCTACAAGGACGTGGACTCTTCAGCCATCATTTGGGGAGTGGGCAGTAACAGCCTCCACCTTCCTGTCCCTTCCACCTGCCCAGATGGCTTCAAAATCCTCATGAAGCAAACCTGGTAAGAGCCTGAAGCCCACACAGCACAGACCTCCCAGCAAAACCCATGAAAGTCAGGGTGGGAATATGGAGCCCAGAGCTCTGAGATACTCTCACACTTGTCCTGGGAGCAATAACTTTTAACATTCTGGATTCTGCTTCCTTGTGGCAGCAGGCCTAGATGTCAGGACATCTTCAGGAGCCTTCCCAGAAGGTGTTGCTTTGTTGTGGCAAAGTGAGGGATAAAAGGTGGCTCTGTGGGAAGACAGAAGAAGCTGGAAGGAAAGTAGGGGTAAAATTCCTTGAGGCCACATCCAAAGTGAAGGGAACTGATTTTTTCACTCAGAAAACCTCTTGTGAGTTACTGGATTTTGGATTGGACAAAGAGAAATATGAGATGTCCTTCTGGAACACAGATTTTCCAGGTTCAGATATGGAAAATGCTTTCAGTTTCCTCCGTGTACCAGATTAGAGCTGAAATTCTTTGTCCTGGGTTTCACACTGAGGCTTTGTCTTTGTAATTACATCTTGATACAGTATAAAGGGTCTTCCAGTATTTTCCCACTCCATGGGTTTTACCAGCCCTCCTCCCCATGGCACAAAGGGGACAAGAGGCCAGAGCACGTGTGGCTCTCTCCCAGTGGCTGTTTGCCCTGAGCTGCAGCAGTGGGGCTGTGGCAGCTTGTGCAGCTCGGTGTTACAGAGAACCTACAAACACTTGTATCCCCACCTAGTGGAAGGAGGTGGTTGGTAGGGGAGAGGAGGCTCAAGAAGCTGCTCTTGCCCTGTGCAAGGTGGATTCGGTCCTGAAACTCAAGTGCTGGTCCTTTTTCTCAAAAATCCAAACATTTTTGTACTTTTCTGTGATCTTTCACTCTGTAGTCCCATTTTCTGGTTTTAAACATTTGCACCTCTTTTTTTTTCTTCAAATGGTTCATAACAAACCACCTCTAGCACAATGAAATTGTATTCAGCAGATGAGAAAACCAGAAAAGCTCCTTTGCTCTAACCTGTCAGCTGCTTGGGTCAGAGAATAGGATCTAGTGAGACCCTTTCAGAAGGGCAGCAGAGGCTGGCAGTACCCATCCCTCCCCCAGAAGGGCAGCAGAGGCTGGCAGTGCCCATCCCTCCCACAGAAGGGCAGGAGGGGCTGGCAGTGCCAAATCCACACCCCAGAAGGGCAGGAGGGGCTGGCAGTGCCAAATCCACACCCCAGAAGGGCAGGAGGGGCTGGCAGTGCCAAATCCACACCGCAGAAGGGCAGGAGAGGCTGGCAGTGCCCAATCCACACCCCAGAAGGGCAGGAGGGGCTGGCAGTGCCCAATCCACACCCCAGAAGGGCAGGAGGGGCTGGCAGTGCCCATCCTCACCTCCCCCTGGCTGTTTCTGTTTTGTTTCAGGCAGAGCAAGCCCCGGAACCGTCCGTCCTTCCGGCAGACACTGATGCACCTGGACATCGCCTCTGCTGATGTGCTGGCTACTCCTCAGGAAACCTACTTCAAATCCCAGGTAACTGGGGAAGGCTGTAGCCTGTGAGTGCTGGAATTAGCTCCAAGGATCTGATTCTGGCAGGTGAACTGAGTAGAGAAAGTCTGGATCCATGATTTCAGTTTGATTCTTGGGGAGGAGCTGCCTGATGGGCATTTAAAAATCTTTTACCCAAACTTTCCCAAGCTGAGACTTCTGTTGCAGGAACCAGAGCTTCAAGGGTCAAGTAGACTATCACTCTAGACAGGCATCATCATGGGGCTTTCAAAATCATGAACCTTTCTACTTTTTTTCACCACCAAAAGTAAAGAAAATGTTCTCTTAGGACAAAATGAACTCTAGAAATCAAAAAAATTATTTCTTAGAAAATGCAGATATGTTGTAAATTCTATGTTTGAGGCACAAAATTGTAAATACCATGTGAAAATGCTGGCACTAAATGTGCTGTGGTGTTGTTACCCAAAATAATTCAGCTAACAAAAATACATTCTCAACCCAAAGCTGTAATTTTCTGCAGACACAAACAACATTGCCCAAGAATTTTTTTGTGGTGCACCTACAGATCCCAATTCTTTGTAAATAGCTAAAAGTAAATTGCTTTCCTAGGCTGAATGGAGAGAAGAAGTGAAGAAACATTTTGAGAAAATTAAAAGTGAAGGAACTTGTATCCACCGGCTGGATGAAGAATTGATTCGCCGTCGGAGAGAAGAGCTGAGGTCTGTTCAGTCTTTTGTGTGTACTGTTTGCTTTTCGTATCCAGCCTTCCCTTCCCGGCTAAAGGAGCCCTCAGCTTGTTCTCACAGAGCCTCCTGCTCCAGTCCTGACTCTCTTTATTCTTCTCTTGAACTGAGGTTCCCAAAAGAGGACCCAGTATTCCTGGTGGTATAAATTTGGGCAGCCTAAATTCCTTTGAACCTGGAAACCAAAATTGCCATGGGCCTGGCCTAGGCCATGAGCACTGCTCAGCTGCTGGGAGCTGGAGAGAAGCAGTGGGAGCTGTCCCTGCTCTTGGGCAGTCTCAACAGTTTGCTCCAGAGAGGGTGGCAAAGGCTTGTGTGTTTCCCAGGGAATATTTCTGCCTGAAAATTGATGTTTGTGATAGCAGCACTGAAGCAGAGACATCCATCTCAGTGGGAAATCCATCCTGAGGCTGGCTATGAGCTTTCTCTACCCTGATACTTTCTTTGGGTTAGTTATTACAGAGAAGTGAACATACTTCGTATAAACAGCCCACTGAAATGCATTTTGATTATACCAGTTTAAAAATGAAAGCAGAGGGTTTATTTAAAGAAGGGAAATTGTATCCTGTGATACAAATTTGCAAATACAATAGACAGAGAAACATAAAACTCTAAGAAGCAGTTCTGTGTCAAACCTGAGGAGCCAAAGGGGCCCTTGGTCAGGGAATTTGATGCAGTGGTTGTTCAGTGTTCCCTGTCTGCAGGGAGCTTTGGGTGGCCACATCTTTCAGCTGTACTGGAGCTGTGTGGACACCCTGCTGTTAATGAAATGCAGACACATGACTCCTTTCCTGTTCCTGTAGAGGCTGGTTTAGCCCCTTCTCTGTGCAAACAGGCTGATCAGGGCTTGGCCAGAGGGCTCCTGGGTGTGTGTGTGATGCATTTGCAGCTCCTTTAGGGAGAAGTGTTGCCACACTTTCAAGGCTGTTAAACACTTTCTAAACCATACCATGATTTATTGCTGTGTCAGGCTCTTAATCAGTCATCATTCACTGTTAGCTGTAGCTGGGATTCAGTGCAGTACAGCTGGCAAATTTGCCTTTTTAAAGACCTTTTCCTAAAGCACCTGTACTTTTGCTCATTCTCTTCTCTTGGTCCACGGAAGTCAGGCTGGACTAAAGCCTTCTGTGCCTTTCAGACATGCGTTGGATATCCGTGAGCACTACGAGCGGAAGCTGGAGCGGGCCAATAACCTGTACATGGAGCTCAGTGCTATCATGCTGCAGCTGGAGGTGCGGGAGAAGGAGCTCATCAAGTACGTGTCTGGGATGGTGATGTGAGCAGTCTGCACACAGCAGAGCAGAGCACAAACAGCCCTTCATTCCTAAACTGGATTGCAGATTTAGTGTCCCCTGACTAACCACAAAGGTTAGGGAATTGCTGGTGAGCAGGGAGAGGTCCCTTTGTGTGGAGAGCCTGGTTCAAGCATGGCTTAAAGAAAGAGGCCATGAAGGGATTCAGCTAAGGGGAAAAAAGCAGCCTTTCCCAGGCTTGATTCTGTAAATAATTAAGGTTCTCAGCCACCTTTTATATAAACAACAAGATTCTCAGACCGTTCTGTCCTTGGCTGCTACTGGGAACAGATATGAAGGTTTTGAGAACTTTTCATATCATGGTGAGAACACTGATCTTGGTTTCAGTAAAATAACTTCAGGTATTGTAAACAAAAGGAGGAGCTGAAGTTTTCTCTACAGCCTATCAGGAGCTCAGATTTTGCAATATGCATGAAGTGAATTAACACTGTTATAAAAGGTGTTTAATTTGATCAATAAACTGGAGTCGATGCTGATCAATAAAGATGGGTCTTCTCCCTCCACTTCAATACCTTTGGAGTGAATTCCTGCAGACTACTGTCAGTGGTTACTGACTTGGAGAAAGGCACCTTCCCATTTGAGGCTGGCATCCTTTGGCCCATGCATGAAGGGAATGGCAGTGCTGCTCCTGGACTGTGTGCCAGGGCCTTGTGCCTGCTGCCTGATTTAGAAGGAATTTAGAAGGAGTTTAGAAGTGTCTGTGTGCTTTCCCAGCAGAGCAATTGGGCATGCAGCATGTTCCCTGCAGAGCCAGTTCCTGTCCAGGGGGAGCAGCAGGTGGGGAGAGACACAACTGATGTGGTTTTGTTTTCTTTTTTTCCCTGATGTTTCAGGAGGGAACAAGCAGTGGAAAAGAAGTACCCTGGGACTTACAAACGCCACCCAGTCAGACCAATCATCCACCCCAATACAGTGGAGAAGTTAATGAAGAGGAAAGGGGTCTCCCATAAACCAGGCAGCCAGACCAAACGGTGAGAAGTAACAACCCAGTCCTGTGCCAGAGCCAGTGGTAGATCCCCACTGGGCAGTTCCTTCCCTTTGAGCCTGATGAAATGCAGAGTGGGACAAAGAGGTTTCACATTTAAGCCTGGTCTGATCCTCAGAACCATAATTGTTTAATGATCTTAAGGTGAAAGGGATGAATCCTGCCATCCCTACCACCTGGGCAGCTCTCTGGAACCATGGAATCACAGGATGTGTTGGTTGAATGAATTAATTATTGGTCCTTGTGATTTTTGAGCAGATGATGGTGCTTGGACAGGAGCTATCTCTTGTGTTTTCTCAAATTCCTAACTGCCCAAAATCATCCTTGACTTGGATGGGAATAAGCAGGGAGAGGGATTGTGGAAATCAGGCAGGCCTCAGGAAGGGTGGATTCATTGTTGAGGAATTAATTTGGGATTTGAGATTTGGGAATTCATGCTGTCCTTTCAGTTATTTCTCTTCTACATGACTTTTAGATAGGGAGATTATTTTTTTCTAGAAGAGTTGTCTTAGTCTTTACTTTTTAGGGATTTCCAGGAGTTAGTCCTCGTTACAAGTGAATAATCACTTCTGAATTAATATCCCCACGTGACTCTTAGATGAGCAGCCTGATCACCACCATTGTACATGCACAGAGTGAGAGCCATGCTCTACCCAAGGTCCTGAGAGGGAGCTATTTTGGGAGAGAACATCAAAATAAGAGCGGAAAAGGAGTGTGTGACAGCTATTGGAAAAACAGCAAGACAAGAGTGTAGAGCAGGATGGGCTGAATGGAGAGGATGTTGAGTGGAGAGAATCACAGGGACCAAAATGCAGGAGTCAAGCAGCTGAAGGGGAGGGCAGCCTGTAGATTTTAGGAAGCAGAGAGTGCTTTTGGCTCCAGCTGCCTCTTCTTCCTGGCTCTGGGCCAGTGTCACTTCTTTGTTTGTGGCTTGACATGTAACTTCTCCTTGTCTCCCAGGCCAGATCTACTGAAGTCAGAGGGCATACCCAGCACAGAAGCAGCATCCAATGGCTCCCCAGTCTCAGGAAGTCCCAAGATGTCAACGCCGAGTGGCAAAAGCCGGTACCGCAGCAAGCCCCGGCACCGCCGGGGGAACAGCAAAGGCAGCTACAATGAATTTGCAGGGATCTTGAAAAACCAGCCAGCGCAGGATGACGCCCCCCAGCCCGGCCCTCCCCACCCTCCCCACGCCCCCATGGCGCCGCAGCAGCCCGGGCACAGTCCCCACGGGCAGCACTCACGGCTGCACGCCCACGGGCAGGACATCGCCACCTGCGCCAACAACCTGCGCTACTTCGGCCCCGCGGCCGCGCTGCGCAGCCCCCTCAGCAACCACGCGCAGCGCCGCGTCTCGGGCTCCAGCCCCGACCTCATCTCCACTGCCATGGAGGCCGACTGCCGCCGCGGCCGGGACAGCAGGGACAGCACGGCCGAGCGCTGGGAGTGCTGCCGGGCGGAGCCCTACGACCCCTGCCTGCAGTGCAGGGACGAGGACACTGGCCAGGCGCAGATGGCATTGGTGGAACAGGGTGGGAGCCGCCCCCAGTCCCCAGCGTCCCTCTACGACAGCGCGCAGTTCATGGAAAAGCTGGAGGAGCCGGGCACGGCGGTGTCTGCCCTGGGCACTCCCCAGCACTTGGCTTCCTCAGGGCTGCCCTGCAAAGCGAGATCCCTCCAAAAGGTGAGGACAGAGCACTGGGGCTTGAAGATGTGGTTTTGATAGGGCCTGGTTCTGATACGTGCACTTTCGCCAATTGGTTTGAGTTGCAGCTTGTTCTACTCAGTTTTTGATGTTGAAGCAGTCTCAAAATGCTGTAAAGCCTTTCTCCAAATGCATTCTTTAAATTGTTCTGTAATATCACATGAGAGTTTGAGAATCTATGGTGCTGCTGTGTCTCAAGGCAAAGATTCAACATTTGCCATGGTCTTGAGGACATCCCTTTTGCTGCACCTGTCAGAAATTGTCCCTCTACACTAAAAGTTACAGTTCTCCTGTATTTTGTGAAGATTTTGCAAGAGTAAAAAGGACATTATGACACAGTTGTACAGAAGCAGCTCTTTGTTCCTCCTGCTTCCATCCAAGTGGCGAGAGAAGTAAGAACCAGTTTGAGTTCAAAGAGCAGAAAACTGAGGCTGGCTGGAAAAGTCAAGAAAAATAATGTAATTACTAGACCAAGAGTGTGCTTTGGCCTCAGCATGATGGGACTAGGATCTTGTAAGACAAGGGGAGGGATGAGATAAAGGCTTAATCTGAATGAGGGGCTGACAGGTTGGATAGGATAGAAGGAGGCTGTAAAAAAGCAACAGTATGGGGGTAG
The DNA here is from genome assembly GCF_047830755.1 of Zonotrichia albicollis. Lineage (NCBI taxonomy): Eukaryota > Metazoa > Chordata > Aves > Passeriformes > Passerellidae > Zonotrichia > Zonotrichia albicollis. The sequence continues at coordinate 22,595,722 of NC_133827.1, read as the reverse complement.
ATTTGGATGGGAGAAGGAGAATAAAAGGCTCTGTGGTCACTGAGGTATGAAACAAATCCCAGGTTCTCCTAGTTGGGGAAACCCATCGGCAAAGGCTGTGTCATCCTCCATCCTGCTCTGTTGATGGGCTGTGGTAGAAGAGGGTAAAGCCAAGAGTGCCAAATCAGCTCCATAGTCTATATGAGTTTCCATGTGATACTCATTATTTGATTTGCTTCAGTGAGAATCTGGAACGTTCTGTACTCCATACCTGCTGAAATACTCCAGTGTATTTCCCAGTCAGTCACTCCAGATTTGGGAATGGCAGCCTTGATACTGTGTGAAACAACCTCCTGGTTGGCAATGTCTGAGTCAGTGTTGCTGACACACAGGCTGTTTTCTGGTCTAGATTCTTGCAGCCTGTAGATTTTTGCACTGTTTTGCAGTGGCTTTGCCCTGAAGGACCAAGGGGTCAGCTATGTTTCAACTTCCCCAGACGTGACACCCTTTTTGTCCTTGTTTTCTGCCAGAGTGGGGATGAATCGTCAGAAGAGGAGGAGGGCGAAGTTGACAGTGAAGTGGAGTTTCCTCGTAGACAAAGGTAAAAGGTGAATTCACTCTAATCTCTCTTTGGTGGGACAAAACTGAGGAGAACTCTCAAAGCACCTGCAGACCAGCACTGAAACTGGTGAAGGTGCTGGCAGAAGAGCAGAATCCCATTCAGTGTGTCCCATCCACCCTCAGCTGATCTCTCATGTCCATTCCCGGTTCCAGCCCATTGAGATGTTCTCTCTGGCCCAGCTTTCCTGCTGGCTTTCCTGCAAGCTGTTTGCAGCATGACTAGATCACACTTGATAATGTTATTCTGCCTCTGTAAATGAGCTGCTGCATCTGTTTCACCAGGATAAGACTTAGTGGATGTGGGAACCCTTTGTGGGCTACTCCCAGTGTTTATGAATTGTTGTTGCAGTGGGTCAGACTCCAGCCCGGCCCCTTTGTAGCTGAATTCAGATAAGATTGCAGAGCTAAGTGACAATAGCAGATCAAATTTGATGGTGTTGCCTGTAAAATAAGACTTAGGGGGAGTGTTCCTACATAAGCCTGGGGACCAGCAGGATTTGCAGTGCTGTGCCCAGGGAAGACATCATGGACTTGGTGCTGTGGCTTCATGAAAGCAGCTGCTTCAAGTGCAGGGGTGATCCAGTAGGCAAACAGGCTAAATGTTTGATTCAGAGTAGAGAAGAAAATAAAATCTTGTCTCCTGTTGTGTGCATCCACAGCACACCTGAAGCTTAAATCCTAATGCTCCCTTCATTGCCCCAGCTCAAAAACCACAGTAAAGTTTGGAAAGGTACTGAGAAGTGTGACAGGAGTGGTTAGGGATGGTTTCCATAGGAGAGGAGATTAAATGCATGTGAAATGTTTCTCTAGCAGGAGAAAAGGCAACACCGGAGGTGCATGAAATTGTAATTTATGTGGAGAAAATAGACAAGGAATGATTCTTCACATTCATGTCAGGGGCAGCCAGTGAAGCAAACAGGGTAAAATGAACAAAAGGAAGCGCTTTTTCCATCCAGAACATTTTCAGATGTGCAGCTCGTTGTCAAGGTGTGCTGTGGAAATCAGAGCATGAAGAGCTGTAAATGCAGAATTTCTGGAGTATGGATCCATCAGTGACTGTTAGCATTGTCACCTGGGTTTGAGCTTCTGCTAGGAACTCAGATCTGCTGAATGGTACAGGCCAGGAAGAGATGCCAGGAGAAAGCAGCCTCTGTCTGCATACCCTGTTCTCATGCTTCTCTCAGATTATTCCTTCCTGCCTGGGGTTGAAGGCAGAATGCTGGGCTGGATGAGTTATGTGACTCATACAGTTCCTGTGGGATGTTGTTTCCTCTGTGATTTACTGACTTGGAAGATTAGGAGGACAAGTTGCCCATTCCATGTGATGCCCAGTTGTGGGTTTCCAGACATGTTCCCTCAACTGATGAGGGAATTGCTGTTGAATCCTGGCACAAGGCCATTTCTGTGGTCAAGTAACTGAGAGTTCATTTCTTGAGTGGATGGTCCTAAATCCTGCCTGGCTTTTGGGATGGCTGCCAGGTGATGCAGCTATTGTCAGCTGAGTTAGCTTGAACTCACAGAGTCATTGGATTGGAAGAGACCTTTAAGATCATCAAGTCCAACTCATGCCCTAACACCTCAACGAAACCATGGCACCCAGTGCCACACCCAATATTTTTTAAAATCCATCCAGTGATGGTGACTCCACCACCTCCCCAGACAGACAATTCCAGTACTTTATCACGCTTTCCATTAAATACTTTTGCCTAACATCCAACCTAAATTTCCCAGTAGACCAGTATCCCCAGGTCTCTTTCTGCCTGGGCACTGTCCAGCCACACCGTCCCCAGCCTATAGCATTGCAGGGGGTTATTGCAGCCAAAATGCAGGACTGGGCACTTGGATTTATTAAACTTCATCTTACTGGACTCTGCCCATCTATCCAACCATTCCAGGTCTCCCTGCAGAGCCCTCCTACCTTCCAACAGATCTACACACAATCCCAGCTTAGTGTCGTCTGCAAATTTACTGATGAAAGACTCAATACCCTCATCCATATCATCAATAAAAATACTAAACAGAACTCCTCAGTATAGCCTAGCACTTTAGGAAAATGCACTGTCCAAAAAAAATATGCCTCAGGGCAGATCAGCTAACATGGATGTATCAGACAGGATAGAACAGATGAATTTAAAGATGCAGGTCTTGAATTATATAATTCAGAAGGGGTAGAATCCTGTAGCTCCAGGATGTGGAAGGCACTCCACAAGGCCTGGTGTAGCAGAGCAGTGAACACAGCACCCAGGAAGTTCCCTGGGGCTGCCATCCAAGGTGAGCACTGAACTTGTCCCTGTTTGCAGACCCCACCGCTGCATCAGTAGCTGCCAGTCCTACTCGACCTTCAGCTCTGAGAACTTCTCTGTGTCGGATGGAGAGGAGGGGAACACAAGCGACCACTCGAACAGCCCGGATGAGCTGGCCAACAAGCTGGAGGATGAGCTGGCTGAGAAGCTGGAGGACATGTTGTCCCAGACTCCAGAGATCCCCATTGAAATCTCCACGCAGTCGGATGGGCTTTCGGACAAAGAGTGTGCTGTGCGGAGGGTCAAGACTCAGATGTCTCTGGGCAAACTTTGTGCAGATGAACACAGCTGTGAGGTGAGTTGGTTATCCCCTCATCCTTCTACTCAGTGGAAAAAAACTGCATAAATGTTATGGCAAGGAATCCAGGGACCAGAAAGTTGGAACACTGCCTAGAAAATGCTGTGGTAGGTGTACTATGGCAAATCAAGTGCTGCAATATCCAATCTTCCTCTTGCTTGGCAGAAGAGTGGGTGGGGGAAAGTAGCACAAACAAAGCTGAACATAATGTGCTGGTCAAGATGAGTGTGATCTTGGGAGCCCATCAGATTTGCAGTTGCGTTACGTGGGATAAAAATACATAATGAAATGGAGTGGATATAAACTGCCTCAGACGTATCCATTGGCAGCCTTGCTGACAAAGCTGGGATGACATTCTTCCTTTCTCTGCCTTTCAAGTGTTTGGGAGGGGTAGGGCAGAGCCTGCTGCACGATCTCCTCATAACCCTGTGTTTGGGAGTGCTGTGACCAGGTATTTCTGTGCTGTCCCCTCTCTTAGGGGAGACAAGTGACCTTTGGTGGGGCAGTCGTGTGCTGTGCCCTCTCAATGTGCCACTCTCCTCCTCTGCAGGTGGTGACCTTTGCCTGGCTGCTGTGGCAGACTGGGATGTGTGGGTGATGTGCAGTACAGGAATGGTGCTCAAGTCTCCCCCTTTCCTTTTGTCTTGCAGAACCCACCACAGTTTGGAGAATCAGACTGTGACTCTTCTGAAGGGGAGTGTTCTGATGCCACGGTCAGGACCAATAAGCCCTGCAGCTCTGCTACTTGGTAACACAGATCTCCCCCAAAGCTTCCTGGTACTGGCATTTTGATTTCCCTGAGATTCCACTTCATTCCCCTTCATCACACTTTACAGGAAGAGAAGATGCTTCTCCTTCCCACCCCAGGAGTGATTTGCAATAACCTGAATCTCTGGAAAATGTCCAAATGAAATTAATTCTCTTTGAGCATTTCAATCAAGAATGGCAGGGATGTATTTTATTGAATAATCTAGTTACTGTAACATGGATATTTATTTTTTTGACATTTTAACACTTTTTACTGTAAAGAGTGGATTGTATTTATAGACACACAGACTTGTTGCAAAAAAAAAAAGTTCAGAAAGCAAGCACACTACAGAGAAACATCCTGGGAGTCCTGCCTGGACAGCTTTGTGTACAGACGCGGAGGATTCTCTTGCTGCTTGCACAGGGGACCAGGCCTCGTGGCCCTGAAGATTGGAGAACAGATCAAGAAAACTAAACCACTCAGTCTTATCAAATGAGGAAAAGCAGAAAAAGACCTGACTGTAGGGTCACCTGTGAACAAAGTGTTTTCAGTATAACCAGCTGGGTCATTTTTAATCAGAAGGTGGACATGTTCCTGGAGAAAACTGGTACTGAGGTGCTAACAACCAGGGTCTTCTGAGTCGATACATCCCCAGGAATGTAATGATGGGTTTTATTTTAAAGATTTTTAGTTTCTTTTTTTAATCAGCATTTTGTTGTGAGATCCTGCAAATGTATTCTAACCTCGTCCTCTTGAGAATTGGTATCAGAGCACTTCTTACCACCGTCCTTGCTTCACTCTGGGAGTGTCAACCTCCAGCTGAGCAGGGAAACCTCTCTCAGATGCAGTGTGCCATTTCCCAGTTTACTTCCTCCTCTTACCTCCTGTCTGTTTCAGTCAGTCAAAGAAATCAATCAACTCAGTGTTGGCCAAGCAAGGACTTGCAAAGCATGGAAAGCACATTCCGCAGAGCCCGAGCACTTCTGGGGAGGACGCTGGAGACGCCTGGAGTGGACTGGGAGAAGCAGCCTCTCACCTACAGCAGCATTGAGAACCAGCAGAGGGCTGTGTGTTGAGGGGGAAGACTGGGAATCACTGGCCTGGCTGAGAGTATCAGCCCTGCCCTGTCTCCTTATTCACTGTACATTCTTGGAAGCATTAGCAGCTGCCTGCCCTTCATGGCAGGCCTTGTGCAGGGAATCCTGGCATGGCCGTGGCACCGCTGCGTCTCGGGTGTGCCCCGAGGCCTCTGTTTCTCCTCCAAGCTGAAACTCTGCAGGTGCAAGTGAGGATAGTACTGGTATGTGACAGGCCAAGGCATTGGCAGATGAGAAAAATTTGTTTTCTGATAGAACTCATAGTGCCTTCCCTTCAAACACTACTCTTCTAAAACAATATTGAAAGAGAACAAAACGATAGAGCACGTTCCCTTCCCCTTCCTTAGTTGATGTCCCCCTGCAAGAGCTCTCCCTCTGCCCTTCCCAGTGTGCTGGCACAGCCAGCCAGAGGTGAACGGCAGGAATGGACCATGGACAGGTACTTCTGTTGCTTTGTTTGTTTACATTTTATGTTAAAATATTGGTTTGAACTTAACTGTGGTAATTTATAGCCTCATGGCAAAGTGAAGGAAAATGTCTTACTATACAGAGAGCAGTATTGTATGAGTTAAATTATCCCATATTTTTAAATTTTTGTAGCTGGACTACAGACAGATCTTAAGTTATGATGTTATTTTATTATTTATTATCATTTCTGTAGATCAGAAGGTTGGCTTCACCGCTAGCACAATTGTAATCTCTGTGTGTGATGTTACCTTCTCCCTGCTCGCCAGAGGGGTGGGAGCAGAGCTGGGCTCAGTGGCTGTCAGGAGTTGCTGCCTCGTGATTTCCAGGGATGCTGTTACTCCAGGGCAGAGAACAGAGAGGGCTGGATGCTGCAGTCAGGTTCCTCGTGGGCAGAGCTGCAGTTTGCTCGTGTTGCTGATGGTTGGCAGCCACTGAACTGGTGGGAATGTGGGAAGGGTGGTCAGGGAGTGAGGGGCTTTTGAATTGATTACAAAGTGAATAACTGTGACAAGTGTTCCCTGGCCAGAGCATCCAAAACAATGTCAGGGAGGCGTGCAGTTGCCCTGGGCAGTGGGTCCATGCAGTGGATCACCTGGGTAGGACCAAACAGGCTCCTGGGGAGGGAGTGACTTGCTCACCCTGCTCTGGGCAGGGGCAGAACCCTGTGAGGAGTGAAGCTCTTTCCTGGCTCCTTCTCTCTCTCTTCCCACCCTCTGTTTCTCCTCCCCAATGTTCTTTGTCTCTCAGCCAGTGGCAGGAGGAGCCGGCAGGGCCAGAGATGGCTTTGCTGTTGTGGTGTGAGAGGGGGTTTGGTGGTGCAGATGGTTACTCAGGAGGCTGGAGGGTGGGATTCCCCAAGGTGTGGGAATTTAGCAGTGGAGAACTGTGTGCACATAACACCTTGTGTTGTAAAGAGAGTTGGAGAACTGCCATCAGGTGTCCCCACCAGAGATTGCCAAGCCCTGTGCCCCTGGATAGACTGTGCTGAGACCTGGCAGGCTCTGGGAGACCCACGGGTAGCACTGGTATCCTTGGGCAGCACTGGTATCCTTGGGCAGTCCCACAAACAGCCCCAAAGCAGAGCTGCCTCCAGCTCAGGCCTGTCACTGTCCCCAGGGCCTCTGGCCTGTGGTGATCCAGTCCCTGAGGGATTTGGGCACCTGTGGTCTCTTTGTAGGCTCCACCATGGGCTGAAGCTCCATCGGGCTTGCAGAGCTTTGGTGTTTGGGATTTTGAGACCCTTCTGGGCCAGCTGTCCTGGATGCAGCTGATCCCTCCCCCTCCAGCCTGCCACACTTAGCCCTATTCTTACAGCCCCGGGTCATTGCAGTGTTCCAGTCCAGTGTCGCTGCTCCTCCTGCTGCTCCTGCCCCTGCATCCCTCTGGGAATGCCACTAGGGCAGCCCTTGCCCCTGCCCATGGAGGTGCCACCCCAACCTCCCCTGCACACCTCCCATGGCCTCGCTGTGTGTGGGCAGAGCTGGCTCAGCAGCCCCACATTCCCGGGGTGGTTGCTGTCAGTTCTGGGAGGGTTGTGTAGGATTTTCCTTAGTGACACCTCCCTGGGATTGCACAGACAGTCCCCACACTGCTGTATGGGCACCTCTGCTGTGGTTCCTTGCACTTCCTCTCCTGGCAGGGTCTGGATTGAGAGGTGCAAGTGAGCCTGCTTACTCCTTGTAGTAACAGCGCATTCCAGGGCCGGAGTAAACTGTGGGTTTCCTTTCCAGCATCCCAAGTACCCTGATCCCGTTCTCGTGGCTGCTGACAGCTCCTGAACACTAGCCTAGATTTTCTCCCAGAGCTGAATGTTGCCCTCCCCACTGTCGTGTTAAGTACCCATTTCATCTTGGCCCTGTCCAGTAGTGTTCATCCCCTCCTCCCTGCTCTGTGGATTCCTGAGACAAACTTGATTTTTTTTTTTTGTATTGACCAGTGTACAGTGATGGAAACAAGAATGACTATCAAAGCAAACAATGCATGGAATAAAAAGCCAGTGTACTTCAATGCTGCAGGCTGGTCTGGTGATCTGGGAATGGGTTCCCATGGACTTTGGGATGTCATGAAACCTTGCTCTGGGGTCTCCCACCTGCCCCTTTTCATACCAGGAAGGTTACTTTATCCTCCAAGTGGAACTTCTCATGGAGAGCAAATACCTAAACCCCAAGAGCAGAGTATCATCCCAGTGGGAGGAGGGGGGTGAGGCCCTGGCACAGGTTGTTCAGAGAAGCTGTGGCTGTCCCTGGATCCCTGAAGGTGGCCCAGGCCAGGATGGATGGGGCTTGGAGCAACCTGGGATAGTGGAAGTGTCCCTGCCCATGGCAGGGGGTGAAACAGGATGGGCTTTAGAATCCCTTCCAACCCAAACCATTCTGGGATCTCCACAGGTGGGACAGAGCCCACCTCTTTATTTGGAATCCTCCTAGTTATACAGGAGCAAATGTGTGGGTTTCAAGGTGCTTTTCAAGGACACATCTCTCCCAGTCAGGCACATCCATTCCTGTTCTTTACCCCTTTATTCACTATGGGGAGTAGCAGCCACTGGCAGACCAGAGAAGCTGTCTCAAGTGTTTTGACATGACTGATTCAGACAGCTCAAATCCGCAGCATTTTGCTGCAGAGTGTGCTGGTTTAACATGGGAATCAAAGAAGAATCTTCTACAGCTGCACCCTGAAACACCATTATTTTTTCAACTTGGTGCTTGTACAGCTGCACAGGAGCACATGGCTCATCATTTCAGCCAAAAATGCTAAATCTGTCTGCAGTTGGAGGGAGCAGAGCCTGCCTGCTGCCCGCAGGGTTGTGCTTGGCCAGTGATGCACAGCTGGGTTCTGGTTTGCCTTCCTCACAGGATGCCAGTACTCCTCCTTTTATTCCCCACAGCCTCAGGCACACAGGAGACTGATTTAAATGAAACAGGCAAATTAACTGAGTGTTCACAAAACCCCTGTACATCTCTCTCCGTGCAGATACACGCACAGATAAACATTCATTAAAAATAAGAACGGACACCTCCTCAGAGATGAGAAGGATGATTAAAAATTGCCACTGTCCTTGGTGGCACAGAGCATGCAGAATATAACCCCTGGGAAGAGAGTCCTGCAGCTTTTACCCCAAAACTGGGGCACCTAAACCATCACAAGCTCTTTCTGCCATTTAGTGTCTGAGCTTGCTTGTCTCCATCCAGCTTCAGGTGTTTCTTGCTGTATCTCTTGATGAGGGTTCCTGGAATCAGCGCTGCAACAGCCATGGCCAGCAGCTTGAGCAGTGTGTCCCAGGAGAAGATGGCATCCAGAGAGGTGATTTGGGACAGAATGGCCCCTGTCTGCACACAGATGAAATTGTATGGTGTAAGGCCTGAAGGAATCAGAGCAGAAAAAAAGCTGTTAGTTCCCCCCTAGAGAGAATAAGTTAAATATGCTCAAAGCCAGACACAGAAATCACAGAATTGTCAGGGTTGGAAGGACCTCTGGATCCAGTCCCCTTGCTATGGAATTGTTACTCAGAGCAGGTAACACAGGAATGTGTCCAGGGGAATCTGGAATGTTTCCAGAGTAGGAGACTCCATGCGTCCCTGGGCAGCTGTTTCAGTGCTCTGCCACCCTCCATGGAAAGTTCTTCCTCATGTTGAGGTGGAACTCAGTGTTTTAATGTACAGCCACTACACAGACAGTGGGGTTTGTATTTATAACAGAAAGAACCAGGTGTAAAGCAAAATTTGTAGCATTGGTGACACCTCCAGAATGCTCAAGGGCAGCAGACAGGAAACAGACCAAGGGTCAGAGTCCCAGCTCTGCCCTCCCTGGCTCAGTGATAGCAAGAGCAGCAGTGTCACACTGTCCCCTCAGGCTGTGTCCCCAGGCCTTACCAATGAGAACGGAGAGGAAGAACTGGGACAGGGGGATGTTTAAAATGGGAGCCGAGAGGTTCAGAAACCAGTTTGGTGTCATGGGGAACAGCCTCAGGAACAACAAGAAGAAAAATAGGCAGCTCCTGTTCTCTTCTATCTGCCAAAAGAAAAGTTCCATATCATTCCTGCTCCTCCAACAGCAGTAACATTCAAATGGCCACAATACCGGAGTGAGTTTTTCTTCTAACATGCCACAGTGTACCATCAGTTCAGAACTGAGGGAAAGCAGCAATACTGTGTCTGTATGGAGCCTAATGGTGAGCCAGCCCTCTTCAAAGAGGGGTGAAAATGAGATCTCACCAGAATGAAAGATCAGGAAGTCAAGAGCAGAACCAGCTCCAGTTTACAACATGGCATGGGAGGGATGGAGGCAGTTCTGGAGCACAGGGGCTTCCCAAACATTCCTTTTTTTCATATATGCTTTTGCTCAGGATCAGGATTTTCCTGGCAGCCCCTCTGCCAACAGATCTGCTCCAAGAGAGAAGCCTGCTCCTAGACTGTGCCCTCAGCAGGCCTGGTACATCCCCTGCACACAGGGCTTTCACTGTCACCCCAAGAGCAGCCTGGCCCACGGCCACCGTGGGTGTCAGCAGAACCACCAGCTCTTACCTTCCCTTGCAGCAGAGACACCTTCTCAGGGAAGAAGTGCACTATGAGCTGCTTGCCAAAAGCTGCAGAGAGCAGGTAGCAGAAGGTGGCTCCCACAGACGTGAGCACTGAGCAAAGCACCAGCCCCATCCATGGTCCAAAGAGTGCTCCAGCCAGGACATTCTGTGGGGACAACATGGAGTGAGGCCTGGGGGACATGGTGTGTCACAGGACCACAGAATTGTTAGGGATGGAAAGGGCCTCTGGAAATCATCCAGTCCAAATGCCCTGCCAAGGCTGGGTCACCCAGAGCAGGTGACACAGGAACAGGTGGGTTTGGGATGCCTCCAGAGAAGACTTTTCCCTCCCTTGGATAGCTGTTCACATTGCTCTCCCACCCTCCATGGAAAGAAGTTCTTCCTCATATTGAGGTGAAACTTCTTGTGTTTTAGTTTATGGCCATTGCTCGTTGTTCTGTTGCTGGGCACCACTGAACAGAGTCTGGCACTATCCTTTGGGGATATTTATATGCATTAATGAGATCCCCTCTCAGTATTCTCCAGACTAACCATCTCTCATCAGAGAGATGCTCCACCTGCACCTCTTTGTGGCCTCTGCTGGACCCTCTTCTTGTCTTTTCCTGAGGAGCCCAGATCTGGACCTGGCACTCCAGCTGTGCCTCCCAGGGCTGAGCACAGGGGCAGGATCACTCCGTGACCTGCTGGCAACGCTCTTCCTGGATCTCACTGCCCTTCCTGGCCTTCAGGTCACATTATCCACCAACGCTCCCCGATCCTTCCCAGCAGAGCTGCTCTCCAGCAGCTCAGCCCCGACCCGTACTGCTCCTAAGGGTTCTCCTGCCCAGCTGCGGGCCCGCTCGGTCCCTCCGGCTCCTCCTGCCCCATCCGTGGGTCCCCGGCCCCTCGCCCCGCGCCGCCCGCCCCGTACCAGGAGGCTGGAGCCGGGAATGGCGAAACTCTGCTTGTACAGGTACGCGCCGCAGAACAGGGCCAGCGCCGCGCCCCGGTGCTGTCGCTCGTAGTCCCGCAGCGCCTCGGCCAGATCCCGCAGCTCCTCCAGGTCCGCCGGGAACCGCAGCGCCCTGCGAGGGGAGAGACGCACGGGCAGCGCCGGGGGAAGGGAGGGACGCACGGGCAGCGCCGGCCGCCCACACCCACCTGCGCGTCTGCCCCGCGCTCAGCCGCACCGACAGCAGCCACAGCGCGGCCGTGGCGGTCACGAAGACGAGCAGGAGCCCAGCCGGGCGCCGCCACATCCCGGGTCGGGGCCGCCGCTGCCGGCACCGCCGGACGGAGCCGAGCCGAGCAAACCCAGCACTTCCCGGCCCGGCTGTGCCGCCCTCAGCGCCCCGAGCGGGTGCGCAGGCGCGGGGCGGGGCCTCTGCGAGGGGCAGGGCCGGGGCAGTGATGGTGGGTGTGGGCGTGAGGGGGCTGCGGGGCATTAGTGGGCCTGGCTGGCACCTGCTGCTCCTGAGGGCGCCAAGCCGCGGACGCACGCTTTAAATCTCCGTTTGAAACCCTCACTTTAAGCCCCCCTTTTAAAGCCACGCTTTAAAGCCGTGTGCCGCCATGGTTTTATTGTCACTCCCCCAGCCCGTTTGTACGCTGCGTGGCGAGCGGTCCCGCTGCTCGGCCCCCTCAGAAGGCGCCCGGGGCCCGCAAGGTGAGTCCCACACGGCGGGGAAATGTCTGCCCCGTCCGGGCACAGCGTCCTCGGCACTCGGCTCCTGCTTCAGCATGGGATGGGCTTGAAGGTTCTCTGGGTGTTCTCAGTCAGGACCAGGTCGTATCGGCACAGCTGGGGTCTGTGGGAAAACACGGCCAAAAGTGAAAAAAAGTGCTGTTTTCTGTCATCTCCCCACCTGCTGGAGGCTTACATAAAATAAGTCATCTTCTCAAGAGAACTGGCTCCAAGTCCACCTGAAGGGAGGTTGGCTTTAAGCTAGACATACTTTGAGCGTTTTACCATTCTGTTCTATGTTATCTTTTGCTTGTAGAAAAAAAGGATCACAAAAAATCCAGCAAACAAGCAGGCACTGGCTGCAGAGTCCATGGTTCCCTTTAATCCAGTCCACAAAGCAAGGAGGTTCTTCCAGCCCACCTGCCTGTTCCTGCCCCTTCCCTGCTCCAGGCATGAGAAATTCTGCCCCTGCTCTGACCAGGGTCCAAACACAGATCTGGTCTGGAGCTAGTCCACCCAAAAACCCTGAGGAAATACTTGGGCTTTCACTGGGGAGGTGTGAACATTAGCCCTGTGTAGTGGGTTGAGCAACAGGGAAGGGGAGAGGGCAGGATATCCCTCCCCGTGGCAATGACTGATTAGGTGATGTGTTGAAAGTCCTGAACTGTGTTTATGGCCTGTGGCAGCCCCTCACTGGGGAGAGACAGCATCTTGTGATTAAATATTGGGGCATTTGTGTCTGCTTTTTAACAGACCAAATGTGTATCTGGGCTGGAAGTGACTGTGGAGGTGTGGGACAGGAGGCAAGGAGTGGCAGCAAGGGGAGAGCTGCAGGACCTTGTTTAGAAGATGTACAATCTCTTCCTTGTTCCAAGGCTAGGATAAGGGTAGCAGACCTCATGAAATGCAAAGAAAGATGTTCTGCAGCTCTAGATGTCTGTTTGCTTCACCCTGTGATTTTCCAGCTTTGTTTTAAGCCAAACTCAGAGCATGGTGTGGTGTCCACAGTGCCCTTGCACACAGGGGCAGGGTAAGAGATTCTGTGCTCAGGCAAAGCTCCCAAACTCCAGAGGTGGGAAGCTTAGGGGTAGGACAGCAGAGCAGACAGAGGCTAATGAGGTGATGGAAATCTCATCAGCAATGCTTGAGAAGTACCCCTGATGTTGTGGGTACCAGCCAAGGCTTTGGGGCAAAGCAGCCAGCAGCTCCCACTTGCTGGAATTCCAGGAGTAAATTAATCTCCCTGCTTCACTAGCCATACAAATTGATTGGGATATTAAATGTGTGTTTGGGGCTGAATGTCTGTTCTTCCCAGAGTTCTGCATTTCCCTCCATCCTAGAGCTCAGGCCTGGGCAGCTTCCCAAAGGTAATTTTCCTGACCAAAGGTTATGGTGTCAGGCCACGTCAGTCTCATCACATGTGACATGCTCCCTGTGTTCAGGTAAGTATTCAGCTGTGGGATTCCATTAAAGAGGAATTTATTCCCAAGATATGTGTATGTGAATTACTAAATGTAAAATAAATCTAATTCTTCTGCACATAGCTAGGCCAGGAATCTGGGAGATTCCTTTACTTCTGTCCAGCCTGCACCAACAGAAATGGTTTGTTTGTAAACATCTGCTCACCTTTCTGGGTTTGTCAGTGAGTGGAACCTCATCTGGAGAATCCTGAGTTTGAATTTTGGGCCAATGACAGATCCTGTGTAAAATGTCAAGGAAATTCTTTCCACATTTTCAAGATCCTGGTCAAATCCAATGAGCAAAGTGATTTGTTTGTACTTCTGGAAGGTGGCAACTTCTCTAAAGGTAAAGCAGACAAGAGAGAGTGTCAGAGAGCCACCAAGAGAATAGCACTGGGTTTAATGCAGTCACTGTAATATTAGAAACAGGCTGGAGGAGGGGGCCTGAGTTTGTGATGAGTTTCTGATTTACAGGGAATGGGTTTGGATTTGGGTCCCCTGGTGTCAACCTGCTCAGCCACTTCTGCCCTCAGGTTTTTGGGGTGGAAGTGGGGACACAGAGGTTGGATGCCATTTGGTCCCAGACCAGAATTTTCATTGTGATTCTGCTTTGATCCCAAGTGGACTGGACCTGTGTGATATTTGTGCCTGGCTGTCTGTGCAGGCCTGAGCACTGAGTCACTTTGAGATATGCATGAAATCTGCTCTGGCCTTGGTGTGGGATCAATGCTGATTGCTCCAGTGCAAGCAGGTATTGGATATGCCTGAGGGAATGTGCACTTAGAGAAACTTGGGGAAACTAGTTGTGCAGGTCTGTTTGGCTGAAGTGTAGTTCAGATCAATCAGGAATTTGCATGTCACATAAACACCATTAATTTGTCTCTCTGAGTGGAATGAATTGATTTTGGATGTGACATATTCAGGCCCAGGTTAATCCCCAGCTGTCGTGGGCACTGGGAACTAGAACAGAACACTCACTGTTAAGAGGAAGGAAACATGGGGAGATGTTTTCCTTCTGTTTTAGTGGCAGCCTAGGGCAGCTGTGCTGCTGGCTGAGATTGTTCACTTCAGTCCTTAAGATGACAGAGAAGGGCCAGAACCAAAAGGCTGGGCTGTCAGGGCTGTGTGCTGGGGGTGGCTGTGGAAATCCCTTAGGGCCAGGAAATCCCTTAGGGCCAGGAAATCCCACGTGCACCAGCAAGTATCAGCAGAGAAACTGGGGGAGGATGTGTCACCTCCTGCCAGCTGCAGTTGTACCAAGGGATGCACTAACACTGAGAAAAGCTCAGACTAGTAAAACTTACGGATTAACTTTTGATTCTGCCTTCCTCCCATCTTCATCAGCTAGCACGATGCTGAAGGTGCCTCTCCTGGTGTCTTTGTTCCATGTGATAATATCCACCAGGTAGTGATACACTGAGGGGAGGGAGGGTGAGTGGGGTTAGACCCTGTGGGCTCAGTCTGCTGTCCAGGCTGTGCACTGGCTGGGAGCAGAGCTGGGGGCAGAGCATGGACACAGCTCCTGCAGTTTATCTGGAAAATCCCTCTCTCCTCCCTGCTCTCCACCTCCCTTTGCAGAGATTGCACTCTGGAGGTGTCAGGAGAGCGCTGCAGCAAGGGTTATCCATGCAGGATGGCCTCTCTGTGTGGTTCCCAGCACACTGCCTTTCACTGCCTGCCTCCCCCTTCACTTCCAGACTGTATTTCTTTCTTTGGTCCCCCCTCTGAACCCCTCCATTTCTGTTCTTTGTACCTGTCATCTGTGTCATGGAGCAGAATTTTCTGTTCTTTGATCTGTCAGTCTGCATTCACTTGCTGACCAGCACTGGAGCTCAGGCCATAATCCCAGCCCATGCCCTGCTATGTTGGTAATCACAGGGATGAGATGAAACTTTTCACCTTGGTGAAACCTTTTTTCCACAGATTCTCTTCCTCTCCCTGCACCTCTCACTTTCCTCCAGGGTAGCTTTTTCACCTGTACAACCTCTCTTATTGTTCCCACACACCTCTTACTTTCACAAAATAATGGTATGTTGCTTTGAAACATGATTTGGGAACTTTTATGCTTAATTTGAAAGTTCTCAGCCAATTTCCTATAACTGTAAGCAAGTTGGCTTTCCCAGCACTGGACAGGTTGGCAGACAAAAGAAGGTTATGGCAAACCACAGATGGACCCAATTCCATCCAGCAGCAACTGAAGTTTCTAAAATGCTGGCTTATAACACCACCAGCAAACAACTCTCTCTGCTACTGACAGAGGCAATGCATAAAGAAAATAATCTCAGAAATCTCAGTCACTTACTGCAAAACGGCCCTTTGTCCGCTGTGTCAAAAAACATACTTGTCACTGGATGGCTCTGTTGTGTTAAATAGCTTTTCCACTCATAGGCATAATAACCTGCAGGTGACAGTTTGAAAATGAGACCAAGTTACTGCACAGGTAGATGAGCCACAAAGTGGCTGAAAATAAGCAAGTTTTTAAGAAATAGTGCATGGTGTGCCAGCTGCCAATAGCAATGACACACATCCTCCTGTACTGCAAAGGCTTAGCAGTGAATATGCCTGGTTACTGTTCAGCACTTTCTTCAAGCTGATCTTTTTCCACATCTGCTATCCATGGTCAAGGGTTTCATTTTGCAGTGCAGAATGAAAATCACCCCCTTGGCTTTGCCAGTTCCTTTCTGGAAGTGTCAGGTGTTTCAGCATCAACATTTCAGAGCTGCCAGCCTGAGGCTGGGCTGTCACACCCAGGCTGGGGCAGACAAGTCCAGAAATTCCCTTTGTTCACCCATTTGCCATTCCTTTTAGAGCACAGAGGGATTTGTGCTGCAGGGAATTTACTTGTAAATCTTATTTTAGCAAGAACAGGCCCTTGTCCCTCAAACTCTGCAACTGAGAGAGTTAAATTCACTGTTTCTCTAACTTTAGTGTAAAGATCCCAAGTCTAGTTTTGGCTTTTCTAGTTCTGGACCCTTTACCTGTGGATTTCTGTTCTAGATCATAACATGTTGTAATATTACAAGGAGCAGGCCTGAGATACCTCAAACACCTCAGTGAAATAACTCTGGTGCTTTTGCAAAGCACCATGGTATGTTAGTCCTCCAGCACAACATCACCCTCCGAGTTCCAGTGCCAGCAGGCAGCTCAGTATTGAGATGGATGGACATTCCCTGGATCCTTACCTAGGATGGGGCATGGCATGGGCCAGAAGGGTTCACAGCTGGTGCATTTGCCATTCCTGTAGTTCCTGTACGAGTTGCAGGGGTATGTGGTGATGTTGCAGTTCTGTGTCAGGGAGGACAGGAACAGGAAAACAGACCTCTGGTGGTCACATTTAAAATACTGCAACCCTTCATCATGTACAGGGAAGAAATATTTCATTAGCAATCCTCATGCCTCAGGACACACCAGTGGACAGTCTGAACCCAACAAATTGCACTGGGAAGCACTGGGCTGTGGCAGAACAGTAGGTGGGCAGCAGCCTCTCCCTTTGAGTGCATTTAGCTCTGCCTGTGTCTGCTTTGCTTTTCCTTTTGTCTTTTTGGTTTTAAAACATTTGTTTGTGTGGTTGCTGCATTTCCAGAGGATCCAACTATGGATCAATGTGTGTCTCTGGTGTTCTCTCCTCTCTGAGCTCAGGCCTGACAGCTGGATATTGCTTTAGCTTTGCACATGACTTTCCATTTTGGTAGAAAAAACTCTTTAGAAAGACATAACTAATAAAATGAGTTGTTGCATGAGCAGCAAAGTCAGTGAAGCCTCGTTTCCTAGGGATTTTTGGCTCAGGCTGCTCTCCTATGTAGATTGTCTTGGGTTTGATAAGGGTTGAATTCACAATACTGCATTTCCTTCTGTAAAGTATCTTTTTTACCCAGCTTTCATCAAACCAGTTCTGCTGCTAGGCTGAAAGGAAAAAAAGCTTTCTTTTGTTCAGGACTAGGGCTGTGCCTTCCAGACTGCACCTTCTGTCACTGCCAAGGAAGGTGTCTTTGATTTGGGATAACTGCCTGCTCCACCTTCATCTTGAGCCTTTTTTCTGAACAGGTCCTTTCCACTGCTAGTCCTTGGGTTTTCATGTGCTACAAGTAATTAGATACAAAAAATCCCACAGATTTTCTGGACATAGCCACAAAACAAAGACACACATCTACCTGATGACTTTTTGCACAGAGGATTAGTCCCTCTTTCACTGTGACAGGGGCACAGAGAGGTCACCCTGACTCTCATCTCTGCCTGTTGCACATCACCTAAACCTCTGTTGTGCCAGCGCTGAGAAGAAATTGCTGCCATGGATTTCATGTATTTTCTAAGCAGTGATGATGATTCTCTGGCTGTCTCCTCTTTTTCTGATTGGCAACATTTTTGTGAGGGTTTGTGCAGTTCAGGGCAGGATTAATTACCAGAGAATATTGTCAGTGGGCAGCCTGGCTGGTCGGTGCCGCCGTTGGGGTAGAAGTCGATATGGCCCAGTGCTTCTCCATAACCCAGTCCTGGCAAAAGGGAATAGCAGGGCTCAGGGAGGGAGCATTAAAGTGTAAAATGCACAAGAAGGAAATACAGCAACCTAAGTGGAAAAGATAGTAGTTATTTAGCTCTAAGATGCCTGGTTGTACAGGAATACAAATGTCATCCCTCTGTATAGGCAGCAGGCCAAACAGTTGTGTCCCAGCTGGGTCATTTTAACAATGGTATCAACTACCTAAAATAAGTCTGTGCATGCAACAGTACAAAATGTGGGGGTTTGTGTCCCTTGTGTGCAGGAGAGGAAAAGGGATGTGAAACCTGGATGTTGCTGTGCTGCTGAAATCTGACTTCTGGAAGGGCTGGGAGAAGAGAGGCAGCAATTAGGTGGGAAAGCCAAGTGTTAGAGGTAGGGTGCCATGGGAGCAGCATGGGGGGCCTGGCTGGTGGGTCTGGAAAAGGACAGGGCTGAGGGAGAGTCCAGATTTGCCCTAGAGGAAAGTTTAGCCCTTAAGAGGTGAGGCTGGAAGCATCATGCAGGGAACCATGGCTGGGGATAAGTGACTTGCTGTGCGTGTCACTGAGCTGTGGGACCAGCTCTGGAAGTGCTGCGTGCTCGGATGCAGCCTGACCCTGTGGTGGGGTGTTGGTGTGTCCTGCTGTGGCAGGACCTCCTCCACCGGTTCCTAAGGAAGTCCTTGTCTAAGTCGTGGGCCAGGTGATAATGCTGTGTCAGCAGCACGTTTTGGAATGCAAATAAACCAGCAGCTCCCGAGGGAGTGCTGGGACAGCGTGGGCAGCACAGCGCCCCGCAGGCTCAGTGAGGGAGCGTGCAGTGCTCCTGGGCCAAAGGAGCAGGAGCCCAGCGCTGCTGTCCACCAGCAGCCCCCCTTCCCCTCCTCCCAGTCACTCTCTGGGTGTCCGTGTGCAGGAGGGAGCTGGAATGGCACCTACCGTCGGTGTCGGAGTGAATGACATCCACAAACTGTGCGTCCGTGGGGTCCAGCCTCTCGCTCGGCGCCGTGCCCCGGTACAGGGGGCCCGCGGGGTCCAGGCCTGCAGCACAAAGCCATGGGCGTGGCACCACCTCGCTGCCCGTCCGTGGGGCAGGAGGGCTGCTGGAGGAGGGCTCACCTGTGATTCTTCCCAGTGTGCCGTCAAACATCTGTCCCACAAAGCCAGAGATGTGTGCTCCCAGGCTCACTCCTATCATGTGCATGGAGTCAAGGGACGCTCCATCAATCTGAGATATAAGAGTACTTATGGTCATGGGTTTTTGGAAAATTTAAAAAAATGAGGAGGAGGAATGGAACATCTCCCAGTGTTCCACTCTGTGTAGATATTTCCCCTTTGACCATCCCACAGAGCAGCCAGCATTTCTGTTTAAGGCCTTTACCTCAGAGGGCTGTGATGAGAACAGTTTAGGCAATGGTTGTATTTCCCTGGGGCAATGACTACGAGTGTGGACAGGAGCCACTGATGGGCCCCAGGATTAAAATCCCAGTTGCCCCACGTGTGGTTCCTGCAAGGAATTAGCAGACACTATGATCCTGCAGGATCCAGCATCATCATTATTGCCTGTGCAACACCCTAGAGGAGCTGTGAAATGTAGCTGATCCCCTTAAGCTGCCTTTGGATATACAGAAAGTGGAAGTAGAGTTTCTGTGTATGGGAAAACATGTCTGGAGAGCTTTGTACCCAGAAATGTAGAGACTTTGAGTGTAAACTGAATATTACACCAAAATACCATTGTACCAAGTCCAAGGGTAGGATTTGGCACTGCAGTACACATGCACTTCCAAAAATTAATGTATTCCTTTTTTAGGAGTTTCTATTCCCAGACTTCCTGCTGGTTTAAGCACTTCCTTTGTGCCCTTTACATACTGTGCCTTAATGACTGTATCATAGCATGAGTGTCCAGCTTACCAACATTTCATCTATAAGTTTCTTCAGAATCTCAGCAACTCTTTTGCACTTTCTGGCAGCGTAGTTGTAGATGAGAGTGGTTGCCCCCTGGTTCCAGTCCACAACGATGACATTCATGTCCTCTACAGAAAGCAGGAGATGCACCAGGTCAGGGATCCAGACAGGGGCAGAGCCTGTGAATCTGTACCCATGGACAATGAAGGTAATTTTCTTGGTCACATTGAGGTACTTGGAGTCTGTTGAGTGGAGCTCCTCAGCACAGCTTGGGTTCTGCCGGGTGTAGAGCAGCAGCTTCACTTTCAGATCTGTCCCTATCAAAGCGTTCCCGAAGCCGAGGGCTGTGAATGCAGGACATGTCTCCTGACCATCTGAAAGGAGCAGAGTGGCAATTGGAGTTTGGCACCAAGGGGTTTTCTTTAGCCTCTTGTACCTGCCAACCCTGCACAGGGCAGGAAAGTGTGTTTTGAGTTGTCTGAGCACAGGGGCTGTTCCTTTCTCCTCTCTCCCTCTCCACTCTCTCATGCTCATGACTGAAGTTACCTTGGAACTTAGGTTTTCTTGCTGTGTTGGAGCAAAGAGAGCAGTCACACCTTTTTGGAGCAGCATTCCCTGAATCACCACAGCCCTGCTTCCTGTGGCAGCTGGGAGTTGGCAGAGACTCTGTCCAAAAATCTCATTGGTGTGAGGAAGGTATTAAGAGACCAATAGGTGGGATGGTTGCTGTACTGGATTGTGAGCACACCCAGGTGCTCTGGACAGGTTCTCTCACATACTCTTTGAACAGAGAGAGACATAATTCTCTCTCCCAGGATTTTTCCTGGGGAAGGCAGTGAGAATGCTCAAGAGAGAAGAGAAAACAATTCTTATCTCTCCTTGCTGCTCCTGTTGTTTGGCACATGTGGAATGTGTTATGGGGAGTGTTTACCAGAGAAGGGATTTGTTAATTGGACTCTGTTGATGGTTGTTTGGATTGATTGGCCAAGTAGGTCAAAGCTGTGTTGTGACTCTGTAAGGAGTCAGGGGTTTTTCTTTAGTATAGAGTTTAGTATAGTATGTGATGTAGTATAGCTTAGTAAAGCACTTGAACAGTCTTCTGAATCATTGGAGTCACTGCATGCTATTCCCTGGCTGGGGGTTGTCCTGCATCAATAGGTTCTCAGCCAAACTGGTGTCCTTGGGGTTGGTTTGTACCTCCAGCCTGGAGCTGCCAAGCTGCAGTCTTGCCATGGTGAGGGGCAGCTCAAGGCTTCATTTGTATGTGCAGATGTGGCCTGGCATTCCAGACTGCAAAATGGGGCACCCTTGGGTCTGTGAGATGGTAATTGTGCTTTATACACAGCTGAGGTGTAACTGAATTTTATGTAGGTACTGCTCAATGGGATGGCCTGTACCATTGCCAAGCCTGTCTTTGTTCTTTGCTTTTCCAGCAGAACACCAGCTGAGCCTTCAGAGCCCCATGCAGCCTCCAACAGGGCACTGGCAGGGAATGGAACAACTGTCTCCAGACAGACACTACGTATGGAGGCCCTCCCAGGTTTAGTAGCCTCTTCCTGGCCCACAATCCTTTCCCTCAAATCCTCATAATCTTATTGAAGAACCTTGTGGGGGAGAGTGTCACTCTCACATGTATGTCCTGAGCTGCAGTAATTGTTCAGGCTACAGTTCCTAGAGGAATTTCCCTGATCTTTGTTGCTTAAAGGACTGTTCAGTAGGTAGCAGGGTTTAGAAAACCTCCAGCTGTAAGTTAATTATGCTCTAGCAAATCTCCAATGCTCTGTGCATTTTAATTTGTGAATGATGAAACTCTCACAGTTTCTATGAGCAACTTTCCCTTTTCTCCTCCTCAGGAAATCAGGAGCATGAGAGTGATATAAATGCTATGTGCCCAGCACATAAAACAATCTGCTCAGTTGCCACAGCTCTGCTAATTACTTTGTAGAAGCCCCAGGAGCTCTAGAAATAAAAGTTAATAGGCTAAAAGGATGTTGCAGTTAAGTCCAACTGAATATTTTTAATTGCTACCATAAATTCAGAAATAAATTTTAACATCTGAAATCCATGGAGTCCTTCCTGTTTAAAGCCTATGGTAACATATGAATGGTGTGATAGGAGTGGTGGGAAATGAGCTCCCAGCCAGGCCCAGTGAAATCAGAAGCCTTTGGCTGCAGGGTGTCCTGCCTCTGCAGTGCTTCACTGGGAGCTCCCAGGAGCAGTGTGACTCTGGGCCCTGCTCCCAAGGGGAAAGGTGGCCTGGGTGGCTCCCTCCTGGCCAGCTCATTCTTACAGTGCCAGGATGCTCCAGGGAAACAGCAGCAAGAGTTCTGTGACATTTGCTCTTGTGGACACCTCAAAGTAACTAGCAGAGAAAAATTAACACTTTTTGCTCATGCACACCAGCTTACACAGTGAGACTCAGTGACTGTCCTCTAGGTGCTACTGCAGCATAAAAAAAATACAACTGTGTATTTTACTAATAACTAGGCATTGTTTTAGTTATTGTATAGTAGCACTATATAGTGTTGTTAATTATCTTTACTGCCACTGAAGCTGTAGCAATATAGGCAGAAATGCCAGGCAAGAATTACTTCTATATGATGCAAGGTTGCACTGATTGCTTCATTTGTTTCTGCATCTCCTGCACTGTGCTGAGGCTTGCCCAGAGGAGCACTATGTTTGTCATCAGAACAGCCCAAACCTTCTGGTACAGAAGTGCTTTCAAAAAGGTGGTCAGCATTTGCTGATACCTAACACAGGGACTGCATAAAGAGCCTTGTTATATCTGCACCAGGTCTGTTAGATTGGTTCTGTTTTGATTAACAAAATCAAATCAGTGCTAATAAGGGGAGGAAACCTGCCAGCTTCTGTTCTGGCAAGCTGGTGCCAATCCCAGCCTCATCCACCATGTGTTCAAAAACTGACACATGAGGAGGGCCAGTTCACCTGGCTTTGCTTTCCTTCTGCTGAGCACAGTGACTCCTCCCCAAATGGCTGGAAGTGTCTTTGAAACTCCGGATGACTGGGGCAGGTGGCTTAGTGAGATTTACTCTGCAAGCAAATAAATGAGGTAGAAACTTATCCCCTGGCACTGTACTTAACCCATGCCCAACAGGTCACTTCCCTCCAGTAAAGGGAAATGAACATGGCCATTAACCCAGCAGCCCTGCCTTAGCTTGCTAGACAGCCTCTGGCAACCCCATTCTCCTTCTGCTCTGTTTTCTGATATGTAAAATAGGAGGCAAACACTGGTTTGCTGGGCAAGATGCTCTGATCTCTCAGAACTCGTAGCAGGGAGCATAAAAATGTGTTAAATCCATGTACCTGCCAGGGAGCTGGACATGTTTGGTGTCAAGCCTGAGATCAGCCTCCACGATGCTATTGCAGAGTGGAGGCATCTTCAGAATAACTTGGTTCTGAGGTTATATATATATATATATATATATATATATATATATATATATATATATATATATATATATATATATATATATATATATATATATATATGTGTGTGTGTGTGTATATTCTGAAGTCATATACTCCCAGGTGGGAGCATTTGCAGGGAGTAGAACAGTCCCAGGCAGACTCATGGCATTTCCTGCAGTCAGTGCTCTTGAGGCCTGCCTTCCCCTGGTGTGTCTCATTCCTTTCTAGGAGATGGTGTTTGGAGGCTTTCCCTTTGATGTAGATCCTGTGGACAGGCAGGGTTTGCCATGGTGGCATTTTGGGGCTGTGGTATCAAGCTGTCTGCATGAATAAAGCAGCAGCTGAGGTTTTTACCAGCCTGTCCTCTTGCAAAAGGAAGTTCCAACAGATCACCTCAGTGGGTCAGTGGTTACTTGGCTGGATGTGTGGCTGTCCCAGCTGTGGTCCTTGGGACACAGAGCTGCTTGTTCCACTGAATGGAGCTCAGGTGAGCATGTCACTGCTTCTCTGTCTGCAGGAGCTCTGGCCCTGCAGCCTCTGCCACCTTGCCTGAGCTTTGTACAGTGAGTGTCATCAGATGGGCCTTAACCATCAACAATATCTTTATCCCCCTTTAAGCACACTTGACTTCCACACCACCAATCTCGAGAGCTTTAGTGGTGCAGATTTCCATCACTTTTCCACAGAGAGGGTGTGCTCTCCACTCCTAAACTGGTGCTCAATAGCTCACTGCATTTCACTGGTGCCTTTTCACACTGTTCTCTTTTCCCACTTCTCCTGACTGCATTTCTTACAGAGTCTTAACCAAACAAACCAAGCAAAAGGCGACCCCGAGATTACTCCAGAGGACCTGATGAAACACAAGTTAGTATTTATAAGAACATTGTTTTTTTAACTCTGTTTGTTTTCCCTACAAAGCAGAGAGCTGTAACTTACCTTGTTCCCGAGTGTATGCTAACACTAGGCAGTACATTTGTTTATTGTTACACAGGTTTGTTCTGGTAGGGCTGTGAGGCTATCAAATGGAGCTTACTGTTCATAAATGGTAATTCATCCTTTGCCTCTGCCATACATGACACCCCTGAGAAGAAATCATTATTCTCTGAAGATTTCAAATGACATTTTCAGTGTTGATGGATAGTACTTACATAAGAGAAATGTTTGCAAAGGGAGGAAAAGAAAATAAAAAATAGTTCTGGTTTTCCATTTGGAACTCTTAGAACTGACTACATTCATGTAACCAGTATAATTTGCTTTGCCAAAATAAATAATGCTAGTGAGAAACCCTGTGCAGTACCTGTAAATGCAGAGGGCAGGTACATTCATGTTGCTCTAAAGCACAGAAAACGTGTTATATTTGACAAAAACATGCAAAACAAATGGTTGAGTTCTTACCTGTTTTCACCCCATACAAAAGGCAGATGAACACAACACACAGCCTCAGCATATGGAACTCCACATGGAACTTCTACAGGTAGGAGATTTGAAGGATCCCACAATTTCTCTGGCATGTGTCTGCTGGCTCTGACAGCAGTTTGCTTGCTTTTTTTTCTGCCAGTAACAGTAGGTGTGGTGAAAGGAGGAAGCTACCAGCCAAGAAATGAAGACCAGTGAAATGAAGCTTCTTCATAAGAAGGTGGGGCACCTTCTATTCTAGCAGGTTTCATTAATTTAAATATAGTTTGCCTTGGGGGATGACTAATCAAAGACATAAATGGGTTGGTAGCTGTAAGCAGCAATTTGACTGCACCTGTTGAAACTAAGGAAATTATTGCCTATTTGTCTTTTGCAAAGAGTGTCAGGAAGATTGCAGATGTCACTGCAAGTCTGATAAGCATCTGGGTGGGGCTGGTGCTTGGTTTCATAGGGCCCTGCCTTTGGAGATGTCATGATGATCCCAATATCTCCCATGTCCTTCCTGCTCTCCTGAGTGCCATGGCCCACAGTCCCTCTACAAACCCTGTCACCACCTCAGGCAGGAGACAGGTGCACAGCACTGTGTTGTGACAAAGGGAAAGTACCACTTCAAGGGGTCTGGCTCTCCACTGGGCTCCCAAGCAACTGCTGTCTTGGATAACACTCATACAACTGGCATTCCTACATTTTCTCACAGACCTCCTGGAACCTCAGAAATTCAGCTCTAATTCAAGTAAGGAAGGCTTTTTTTGCTGAATGGGAGGAAGGAGATTGCCAAGGAAAGACAACTATCAGGGGCAGGAAAGGAAGTCTGAAATTGGAGCTGGAAGGTATAATGGCAAAATTGGGAAAATGAGGGTGGTGGGGAGTTTGTAAAGGGATGAGAAGGGAGGGAGCAGGGATGGCTGCTGGGTAGAAGTAGGGTGGTTGTTTTGCTTGGTGTTTTCTTAGCAAATTCTTCTAACATAGGCCAGGGAAAGGGAACATAGGGTGGATTAGAAATACCTAATTAAGCCCAGGCTCTGCTTTCTTTCCCTTGGTGATGATCCAATGAGGAGCTGAACTATAAGAGCTCCCAAGAGCTCCCAGCAGCAAAGCTAGTTCTTTGGTCCATGCTGTACTTATTAAGCTTTCTGACTTTGCTAATTCTCAGGTTAATCCTTAACTCTTCCTGCTGTCTGCAGCTCCTTTTCCTTCAGACAAGTGTGTGCTGCTCCTCTGGTGCAAGCATGAATCACACTTGAGGCAGAGCATGTGTCCAGCACGATTCTTTCACAAGCACCTTGAGCTCTTCAGCCTCTAGCAGCTCAGCAATCTGAGTCTCACTGAACATGTACCATGCTGTGATCCCATTTGATAATCACCCAGGCAAAAGCTGGGGCTTGTTATTTTGAAGATGATGATAAACTTTGAAAAAAGACACCAAATAACATTTGTGGATCTGGAAGCTCCAGGACAGTGCTTCTTCTGCTGCACTGACAAAAGAATATAATCTAAACATTGTTTTCCTTCCAGCTCCTTTCTCACCTCTACCAGTAATCCTAAACTCTGTCAAAATATTTTCCCTTAGCAAGAAGTTCTGCCAATGGTGAGACGGAATTGGTCCAACAGTGAAACACGAAGAACAGAAGGCTTTTACCTGTTGCAAAAGGCATCTGAGAATCAGAGATAAAATAAGGTCCTTGAGGGCTTTGCCTTTTTCTCAGCACAAAAAGAGGTACCAATTTGTTGCCTGAAGCTAAGCCCTCCTCATTTCTTTTTCCCATCACTTTTTTTTAAATTTTAATTTCCCATCTGAGGTTGCTCATCCGAGTGGCTCACACGTCAAGAGGCCCTGCAGTGGAACAGGCAGGTTCTTCCTTGGAACTCTCAACCATCCCTTGGAACACCATGATTTTGAGTAACCACCATTTCAGCATAGATTAGACTGTCTGTTCACTGTACACATTGGCAAACATTCCCAGGATGTCAGCACTGGAAATGCTGTTCACCATCACCATCAGATCCTGAGAGCAGGAATTCAAGTGCTTACAGGTTACTCCCTGCTCTGGATTCTGCTGCCCAACCTTTCACACCTGCCCCACACATCCTGCCTCAGCCACACACTTGTTAAAGATGGCAACAACTCACAGCTATTTGGGTTTTGTACACTGAACTCTAGACAATAATCCCACTGTGAGCTTTGAAATCAATTGCAATGACTTGAGACAGTAAAAACTTTTTAATCGTGTAGAAAACATATCAGAATTGGCACTAACTTAAGAACAAATTAACAGAAAACATGAAATTATCTTATAAGCATGGAACATTTTGCACTTGGCTCTGAGATGTCAGAGCCTCTGTTATTTCACATTCAAGAAAGAAGCATTTTAAACTCTTCATTGTGAGCAGAACCACTGTTGGAATCTGAAAGTTTCCAGAATGTTGTTTCCTCCTTAGTGCAGCTTATGACAGCAATGGTCAGCCAAAAAGTATTTTTATGTTGCATTTATGCATCCACTGTGTGAAATCCCTCTGATTCACTAATTTCCTGTGGGTGGAACGTTTTCATGGAGATACTGGAGAGCCAAATCTGTCCACTTCATTTCTTGCTCTTTCACAGACTCAGTGGTGCCACCGTTGTCTTGCTCTGGTTCAGGGAGCTCATTCTGAGAACAAAGCACAGGTAGAATGGATTCCAGATGTCATACCCTTCCTGCAAGCAGCAGGTTGTTATGATTTGTATGGATAGATACAAAACCCCACAAACGAGACCAGAGGGTACATCTGAACAATAAATATCATACATACTGATCCACTTAAAAATATTGCTGAGCCCCATCATGAACAGTATTCTTTTCATTTGAATGTGGTGCTTAATCTGAAAGGTAAATTGTTTTCCAGGACCCTGGGGCCTTGCTATACACTCAGACTGCACACACAGTGAGGGAGAATGTACAGCAAATGCAAATAAGTAAATAACAGTACAGTGCAATTATTCCATTGTTTGTTTGCAATGTGCTGCTTCTGCTGTTGCCAAGAATACAAATACTGCAGACAACTGGTTCTGTAAAATGTTACTTTCAGGCAGGTGAGAAGTCCTTCCTGTCTTCATGCTGGACTCAGGTGTAGCTGTGCTGGATCAACAGCAGAAGCCAGAACCTCCTGCCAGGTGTGCCACAGAGCTGCTCACAGCACAGTAAGGGGAAGGAAAGTTTAACTGAGATTTCATTTTCCTTCCTTTTATTATTTGTTCTCCGTCTTGCTGTATTGGTGTAGTCACACTGAGTGTGTGCTATTCTGCCAGATAGCATTTGGGAAGGAATGTTTAACTGAGATTTCATTTTCCTTCCTTTTATTATTTGTTCTCCGTCTTGCTGTATTGGTGTAGTCACACTGAGTGTGTGCTATTCTGCCAGATAGCATTTGGGCAGGAATTCAGAGTTCTAGATCTCTGGAAATGCCAGCATGAGCTAAATAAAATGTTTCAGCTTTGAAAACAATGAATGATTCAAACCCATTTGAGTTCCCAGAAATGTCTTGAGTGAGCACTGGAGCAGACTCTCAGGACAGGCTCAAATACCACTTTCACAGCCATTCTGGTTGCTCCTTTGCAATGTCCCTGAGTAAGTCCCCCATGAATCCATGCTGGTTTTCCTATGTGATCAGAACCAATCCCATCTCTGGGGATCTTTATATCCACAGCCAGGCCTTTCTTTCTATGGGTAGTTGGTGAGGCTTGCTTTTCTGAGGCTGTTGTCTGTATGTGACTGTAAGCCATCACAAGATAGCTCTAAGGGAACAAACAGTAATGTCTGGACTCAGGGTGAAGGCACTTGTCAACAAGGAACCTGTTTATGATACTCAGCTTGCCTAATAAAGGTTATCCCAAGCAAAGGAGGGTTTGGGCTCTTTTAGCTGAGAATTATGCTTCTGCAAGATGCTTCCCTCAAGCCCAAATCTTGGCAGGAAAATGTGTGCTGGACATATGGATTTTGAGTTGGGCAGCTGCTCCTCGCTCTCTCTGAAAAGCCAGTGGTGGCAGGGCTGAAGCTTGAACCATGTCACAAATTTGGAAATATCTCTCTACTGAAAGAAACCAGCACCCCACAATCTCCATGGCTCCTTTATTTGTGCTAGCTGGGGTAAAGCTCGTGTACCAGAGAGAAAAAGGGAAGAGAAAGTGCTCAGCTACCCCTAACTTCCCTGGAAGTTTCAAAATAGCCAAGGAAAGTGTCAGTGTGGGAGATCTGAAGCTTCAGCTCTGGACTCTGTGGGATCAGCAGTAGCTTCTCCCCTGCTGCCCCTCTCCAGCCTTGCAGCTGGATGAAAAGAGAGGTGCAATGCCTTGGGCACAGCACCACGGGCAAGAGTCCTGTTGTACCTGCCAGTCCTTCACTGCTGTCCTGGAACTGCCAACAGCAACACTGTTTCTGGGAAAGACTGCTTTGAAACATGTATGAAAATGTCTCAGCTTCTTTTAATGGCATTGCAGGAAGTGGAAATAAAGTGTAACCAAGACTGAAACTGGCAGTGTGAGACTGATCCTCTGCTCTCCAAACCGACCAGGAAAGTACCTCAAACACCAGGAACAAAAAAGGGATGCAGAGAGAAAGGATGATTCTAGTTCTCCCTGATGCCAAACCCAGGACAGTGCAATGGGAAGGGCACTACAGTTCTGAAAGGATTCAGCAACTGCTCAGGGGACAAGGGACAGAAGCATCCATGTCCTCATGCACTCAGGAATGACTGGCATAAAGAGCAAGGAAGGAGTCAGATCCAGGAGCCTTTTGTACAAATTAGCTGCACCACGAGCAACACTGTGTGCCTTTTCTTGGAAGGGACTGGGATGAAAGCAGCAGCCTTAACTCAGATTGATAAGTAGCAATTCACCTACCAGAGGGATGGCCACGTCCTCGTAGGGCAATTTATCTTCCCTCCACGCATCATCGATCAGATCCAGGATCCTGCCATCCCTCTGCACCTCGCTGTCCATCGTCACAGCATGGGGGGGAGAGCAGCTAAATCTGTGACACAAAGCAGATGCTGTTTTAACAATATCCCCAGCCAAGGAGCTGCAGTCTGGACTATGCTCCAGTTTTGATGCAATCCATATGAAGTTTAAACCTAAAAGGAGTACTTTGATTTCCCTAATCCACTCAAAAAGGGGTTATAACCACAGAGAACAACTTCATCTGAAAAGAACTCTATCAGAGTGAATTGCAGATTGATATGCATCAGAGATGAATTTATAAAACCGTGTGGTTATTACTGATTATATTTACACATGTTTATATCTACTGACTGACTTTTAGACGTCTAATTTGAGTGAATCTGAGCACCTAGAACTGTTCAGGACCCTTTGCTGACTGCTGGCTTACAGCCCCTGACCAGTGCCGTGCCTTACCGACTCCTTCACATGTCTGGGACAGTCACAACAAAGGACTTGAAGGTACCCAGAATTCTGCCCCAGCCTGAAGTCCGGGAAACCGGTGAAACAGAAGCAAAACGAGACCTGTCTTTCACTCCTACAATTACTCCAAGGTGTTTCATTGTACTCTGCCCTCCTGGAAGGGCCACCCCAGGCCCTCGCCCCAGTGTGATCCTGCGGGGCAGCAGCAGCAGGCGGCTCGATCCTGGCAGGCATGATGGGAGAACTGACACTCGCCAGGCCTGGCACTCGCCGGCTGCCGGAGCCGCGGTGGGGGCGGCGATGGGCACGGGGCTGAGCGCATCCCAGCCGCGGCGCGCTGCGATCCCTGTGTCTCCCGGCCACCGCGGCTCCGTGCCCGCCCGTGTCCCCCCGGTGTCCCCCCGGTATCGCCGCGCTCCCCTGCCCGCCCTACCCTGCCCATCTCCGGGGCCGGCGCTGCGCAGGCGCTGCCCCAGCGCATGCTCAACGCTGCCGCCGCGGGGCCGGGCCGTGCCCGCTGCCGGGGTGGGAAAGGCGGGAAGGAGGAAGGGAAGGAAGCAAGGAGGTCAGGCAGGAAGGAAGGAAACAAGCAAGGAAGGGAGGAGGGCGGTCGGCCACGCAGCCAGAGCTGGGGTGTCGGGCAGCCCGGAGCGGAGCTCGGCCCGGGGGCTCGGGGCTGCTCTCGGGGCGCGGCGCTGGAAGGGCCCCGGGCAGGTGCGGGGCAGGCGCTGTAAGGGCTCGGCCGGGAGCGGCTCGGCACGGCGGGAGTGGGGAACGCCTGCCGGAGGCAGCTCCGGGGGCTGGGGCGGGGAGCACTGCCCGGGCACGCTGGCCCCTTCACAGACGTAAGCTGCCCAGGGCAGGCTTGGCTTGGACATCAGGAGGAATTCCTTCACAGAAGGGTGATCTGGTCTTGGACGCGGCACTCATTGCGCTGGGCTGGGTGACAAAGTGGGGATCGGTCACAGATTGGACCTGATGGTCTCAGAGCACTTTTCCAAGCTCAGTGACTCTGGGATTCTCGCCCTGCGAGGGGCGGTTCGCCCCGGGCTCCTGCCGCAGGTGGCGTTCCTGCCGCTGGCGAGTGGAGCTCGCCTGTGGTATCGCCTGTGGGAGGTTTCTGCTCCTGTTGTGTTCATTGGAAGCATGCTTCCAGCAGCGCTTGGAGATCGCATCTTTCTGTGTTTTTAAATACGAACTAATCCCAGTCGTGTCTCATGGGCACTCTTCTTAAGTCCTCCTGCGTATTGTAAAGTTCTCTCCACTTAACTCTGCTACAATTCTGCCTTGAGCTGGGATGTTAAACCTTGTTTATTTTTAAATGTGTTGTCTTGTTTTGGGCTTTTCTTTTTTTTTATTTTCAAGTACTTCAATTTTCTTCACTTTCAGAAGTGACCAGCCAGCTCTTCTTGCTTCAGCTCTAGTTAATGAAGGAGATTGTTTCATCTTGTGGGTCTTTACTCAGGTGCCTGTAACTTGCACATTGCAACTTGCAAATAGGAGAGGTCAAAATTTAATACTAAGTCAGCAAACCTTGTGTAGCATACAACTGGCTAGAGGTGTCTGAATTTAAGGCTTTTCCCAAAATCTGGGTATTCCAGCAAAGTTAGCAAAGCTGGCAGGCTGTGAGGGTGGTAAGGTAGAAGCACAGAGCTGTCCCTTCCACGGAAGTGTCCAAGGCCAGGTGGGACAGGGCTTGGAGCAACCTGGGCTAGTGAAAGGTGCCCCTGCCCATGGCAGGGGTTTGGCATGACATGGCTTTAAGATCCCTTCCAGCCCAAACTGTTATGGAATTCTATGCTGTTGTCTCCTCATCTCTCTGCCCACTGAAAATTGATTCTGTGTAGGTGTGATTAGAATGAAAGAGGAGAGCTGCTGCTGTCTAATGTCTGCTGTTGCCACCTGGAGAGCTCTTGGAATGCTGTCAGCAGCTCAGGGGATCTGCTCATCTGCTCTTCTCAGCACCCTGCCCTCAGCAGAACCACGAGGTTGTTCTGCATACTGATTGAGTTTTGCTGAGCACAAACAGGACCAAAGACAGACAAAACACTGTCAGAATAGGGATAGGATTTTCTTCTGTGCATTTTTTATATGCTTGTGGTTTAAAACACAGCTCCCAAGGACAGGTTTTAATCCCTGAATTGTGTTTTAAAGTGCTGTAGGAGCACCATAGAAGATTCTTTGGGAAAGAGAGCAAAGCTGACCCTGCATTTGTGAAAGTCTCCCTTGCTGTGACCTGCTCCCCTTTTGCTGATTGCTTAATAATGCCATATTTATCTTAGAGGAAAGATGGTGGAAGGATCCATCTTCAGTACTTGGAAAGTGTGTAGATTTTGGAAACAGAAGTTTGTGTTAATAGCTCTGGACAAGTTTAACCATTTTTGTGTTAGATGCAGTTTCATGAAGGAGGCATTGAAATAAATTCCTGCTTCATGGCAACTTCTAATTCCCTATTTTTGATTTTAATGTAAACCCTTCTCATTTTCACCAAGATGTGAAATTTATTTGAGTATGCATGTGTAAAAGGTGTAATTTATAACTGAAGCAATGTACTGCTACTGTAAAGCTGTCCAACTTATTTTCATAATTTAAGGCATAATTTAAGAGGAAATTTTAAGGAGTTTGTGTTTTCTTAACACAACCGTATGAACAACCAGTGTGTTCTTAGGCTGCTGGTAACCTGCATGGTCTCTTTAACCTAGTCTGTAACAGAGGCCTGGAAAATATGTAATTTATGGATGAATTCTTACTGCTACTCTCTGGTGTTTTCTCTCTGAAGTGACAAACTTCCCTGACTGAGGTGGATCTCCGTCTGGCCCCTTTGGAGCCCGAATGTTCCTATTTCTCCACAGGCTGGTTCTTCCAGGAGATCTACCAGTCCCTCTGTGTTGAGTTCACACAAGTGCAGATTCTCATTGCTCCTCTCTGAATTTACTGGATCACCTGTTATATCACTGCAGTTTGGTAGTGCTGGATGATAGCATTGACTATACTTTTTTGGTAGAAAAATCTGTTTTCCTCTATTTGGCTGTAAGTTCATGAAGGTGCCATTGTTTTCCTCTCCTGTAATTGCATGCTCCTTGTATGTTCTTTGACTTCTCTGCTTTGTGTGCTTCCACTTTTCCTGCAGCTGGATGGAGAAGCAGCCTGGTTTGTGGATTGCCATGGGTGACCACTGCTTTCCTGTACTTGCCTAGTACTGAAGCCACCAGGATTCATGATGGAGACTTTGCTGGAAGGAATGCAAAGAGGTGGGCGGGGAAGGTATGTATGCAACTGTACACAGCAGTCATTCCAAATGATTTAGGTATTAACCTTGCCTTTTACTCAGAATAAATCCTCTGGTGTAAGTGTGCAGTGGCCTTCAGCTGCTGCAGAAGTGAAGTCACTGGGGCAGCTGGCTCTGCACTAATCCCTGCTTATAGTCTTAATTGTCAGAAATTTAATTGTACATCTTCCTGAAACCTCAGCCTCTTTTTTCTCAGTTGTTGATGTAAACTATTCTTACTGTCCAACATCAGGAGCAGCAGTAAATAGAGTTGAGAATAAATATTTATTTTGTAACAGCCTTGCAAGGTTAATGAGATGTGACTTTGTTATCTGATTTCACTGAAAACATCTGATTATTTCCTGCTTGTGTTGAAACTGCAGAGTCCCACTCAGCTCTGAGTGAATCCATAATGCTCTGTCTGAGGTGAGAGTCTCTAGACTTTTCAATCCCCGAGAGAGACTGTAGTGACAATAACAGAACAAAATGCTTTATGTGTTAAACAACCGTGAAGCAAAAGTCACTGGTGCCATTTTCCTAGTCATCCTTGAGAATGTGACACAAATTTATTTGATACTGTATCTTCTGTAGAGAGCTGGTTGCAGAAATCGAATTTAGAATTTGCTAC
Source organism: Zonotrichia albicollis (assembly GCF_047830755.1). Taxonomy (NCBI): domain Eukaryota; kingdom Metazoa; phylum Chordata; class Aves; order Passeriformes; family Passerellidae; genus Zonotrichia; species Zonotrichia albicollis. Next base: position 22,562,034 of record NC_133827.1, on the reverse strand, counting down.
ATATTAGCAGATGCTGTGAAGGAAATGTTCCTGCTCTGCATAATAGCTGCTAATTTTTGGTTAACTCACAGGACAGGGTGAACTTCAAATGTGACTGATTTTGGCTCCTTTAAGAAGTATTTCTTTTCCTATAGAAAAAGTGCCAAGTAATGAAGTGTGCATATGCCCTGGGGGAACAGAGAAATTTCTATCCCTTAACCTATTGATTTCCATTTCTTTTCAGTTCTTCCCTCTGACAGGCAAATTAAAGGGGTAGAGATCATTATGGAGTTCACCACCCTCTAGGGCTATGTCTGGCAAACCTTAATATTGTCCCTGTCTTGGCAGCTGGGAAGTTTTAGAGGAGTTACTTGAATTGGCTTCAATAATTACTGCACCAAATTAGAAATCTGGGCATCGCTAGGGAGCTTGTGCTCCCCAATGGATTGTGAGGGTTTGATTCTTCATTATCATGTTGTCATCCAGCCCCCTCTGCTACAGGGTTTGTCTGCATTTGTGATAAACTTCTGTTTTTGGGAGCTCATAGCTTGGCTGTAAGATTCCTCTGGTGACTGAAACCTGCTATAAAATGCCACTGCCTGGAGAGCAGTTAAGGCAATACAAAATATGAATTAAACACACTTTGGTTTACTTACATGATGTCTAGTACCCAAGGCAAAAGGCTGAATGCCCAAGTGTGAAGTGATGTGATTTAGTGAGAATGGATGGTATTGGGTAAAATGTTGGACTTGATGATCTTGAAAGTCTTTTCTGGCCTTAATGATTCTGTGATTCTCTTCTGTGTGAGCTCATTTGAAGAGAGTTCAAAGCACTGTGTGTGCAGAGTTGGTGCCTTGGTGCCATCAGTTCTGCTGCCTTGGTTGGTTTGGGACACTGGACATGTTGGGTGGGACCTCCTTTAACTCCAGGCTGTCTCCCCTCCAGTGGTGGGTTCCTGACCTCCTGTGAGGCCGAGCTGCAGGAGCTGATGAAGCAGATCGACATCATGGTGGCTCACAAGAAATCTGAATGGGAAGGGCAGACCCAGGCTTTGGAAGCTTGTCTGAGTGCTCGGGAGCAGGAACTTGCCTCTGCCAAGGCAGCTCTGCAGGAAAAACAAAAGGAGGTACCTTGGTTTCATTACTATTTTTTGGTTGGAGTCAGCAGTGTGTTTTACCTGTTAGAATCAGGAAATCAGGAATAGAATTTTTAAAGGACCTGTTGGAACAAGGTGTCTGGTTCATAACTCAATCCAAGGCAAGTGATCCACTCCCCTAGGGTTGGTGGAAGTCCACATATTGAACTGTTAGAGTTATTAGAGAGAGCCCAGGGGCACTTTTTCTGGCTACAGCTGTAATGGACAGCCCAGCAACCTGCAGTCATTGGTAGACAAAACCCATTTCCTACTATATAAACTACACCAAGAAAACCATTTCCTACTATGAACTACATCAAGATATTGCTGGGAAACTCTCCATGGGCTTTTTTACAGAGCTCTGGTTTTGTGATCTTTAAATGAAAGCCTGAGGGAAGTGCAAAAAAAAAAATCTGTATTGGTGGAAAATTATTAGTAAGTGAAGTTTTTGTGCAGGATGTGGACCATAAGGTGCAGGTGAGCCACAGAATTTAATTTGCAAGAATGATGATTTTTATCATATAGGTTATTGTTGTTATTATCAATTTTGTTTTCTCAAGACACTTGAAATGTCTCTTACCACCAAAAGCAAACATGGATTTCAAACTGAACTGTAAAGTATGTCTGAAATCACTGCTGGAGTATATTCATGGTTTTGGTTTAGTCATATGAATTTTCTTTGGGTTTTCTTTTAATTTTAATTTGTTGGCTTGTGACCACTCAGGTTGTGGTTGGGAGGAAAAAAAAGGGATAAGAATGAGTGTCGGGAGCAGTTGAATCAGTGTCAGGGAAGTCTTTCCTATGAGCTTCAAAACCCCTTTTCTTACTTTTTCCTTGCTATTAGAATTCTCTCCTTTCTCTGAGCATAGTAAGATGATGACATGGTCAGCTTTTCTCTTGGTAGATGGCTTGAAATCATAATGCATATTTGTGATGAGTTCATGAAAATACTGAATAGAAGTAGGCACAAGCCAAATATGTCAGCTTTGTCCCCAGGAGTGAAATCCAGAAACTGGCTCAAAACAAGAGACCACAACAGAAACAGTTGTGGCCCCAGCCTGCCAAAGATTTAGGCACAGCCTCCATCTATTTCATAATGAAGGGTCCCACTGAAATATCCATGTATCTACTGGCAACAAAGCCTACTTCTGTTGTATTTATTTGCTTTTTATCCCTTTGTTCAGGTTGGCATACTGCGCCGCCAGGTTGAGGATGTGGAAAAATCCAAGCAGGACATGGTTAGAGAGTATGAACAACAGCTGAAGAAGTTCCAGGAGGAGGTGAGTTGCAAAAAGAGAAGTTTGGTTTCTAGTTTCCAGTTGATGATGGATCAATTACTGTGTCATTGTTTTTGTTTCCATGCTGTAGTTTTAAAACTGCCCACTCTGTTAGTGTTTGTGTGCTTAGCCAAAAGAGCATTGAGCATAGATAAAGTGACATTTGTATGGCTCAATTGGCATGTTTTTTGCGATTTGGAGGAACTTGGTGACAGACAGAGAACTGTTGGAGCAGAAATGTTTTTATATGTTGGACATCTGCAGAAGTTCACTGCAAGAATGTCCTTTGTTTGCCCACCCCAGTCACCACAGTGCTGGTTCTGGAGCTGCCACAGGTACAGGCAGCAGCAGTTTGCTCTTTCAGCATTTCTGAAATTCAAAAAGGGTGAGGATGTAACTGGCCTGGCTTGTGTGAGATCAGGAAATAACGGTGGTGTGTGGTCTCATCTTTTTGCCTTTGTTAACACTGATGACTTTAGCAGGGATTTTGTACTCTCAAGGAATATTAGTCTTAATTCCTTTTATAAAAACCAAGTGTATGTAGAAAATGCTGTTTGACAGTAATATCAGAGCTTCCATCTCAAAGCCTCTTGCTCAGTGCAAGGTGATACCTGTCCTGCAGGTGGTACAACAGCATTCCAGATTTATGCCTGAACTCCTTGCCTGTCTGCACTTGCCAGTAGCAGGGAGTGAACTGGCATGAGCAGCTCATAGAGCACTGACCTGTTTTCTCTGGAGGGCTGGGCCTAGTTCCTGCTCACTGTAAGCCATAAGTGAAATTAATTTGGTAGTCTCTGCTCTGATGACAGAAGGCATCTTTTCTCATTTAAAAACACCTCACTATTCCATATGACTAACAGGCTTCATTCGCTGGCTGTTCTCACTGGAATTGTGGATAAGCTGCAGAGCAAAGCTGAGGTACATTGGCAGATCAGCCTAAATTGCTGTGGCTGAAATACAGCCTGTGTGTTTTGGCCTAAATTGCATTTTGTGGGTATTTTACCTACACAGTATTAATGCTGATGACATTGAGCTCCAATATTCCTCAGTCTTCTGTTCTTAGTACTGTTTGGGGAAATTATTTCTGTCTCTGTTTACCACCATTTCCAGTGCAATTACAGGTACAGTGTCTAACTTACTGAGACTGTTGAAGGAATAAACCTCTTATCTCCTGATATGTTTGGCAAAAGATGTTGGTATTAACTCTAAGCCTGAACATCTGTCTGTTCCCACTGAACACACCAAACTATTGAATGCATCAGGTCTTGAATCAGATATTTTTTCTTCTCATGGTCCTTTTGTTCATCCATGGGCTTAGCTTTGTCCATCAGTGAAACAGCAGTGATGACTTTTCAAATTCATGTGGCAATTTGGAAGCCTTTTATTTAATAATTTAATAATTTAAGTAGGGAGGAGCTCATCATATGAAAAATTCTCTGCAAGTTGCAAGTGATTATTTGCACAGAGGGTCATTTAAATGTCAAGAGTTTTTTCCTCATTCCTGCTTCTGATACAACTTCAGCATCCTAGCAGCAGGCGTAGGAGTGATATTTTCTGTTGGCATTCTCCACTCATTGTAAAATACACAGTGTATCTAAGCAGAAAATGACAGATGAAGTGGTGTTGATATTATGGGTAATGGCAATTCTCAAACCTTCCTTCTCCCACTAAGCAGGAGAGTTCCAGTTCCCACCTGAGCTGCACAAATGTGTTTTGATCACACAAGATTTACCCGTGTGTGGTGTGGTGGGTGTGCTCCTGTGGGTGAGCAGATCAGCCACAGGTGCTGCTGGCTCTTCCTGGGGCTGGGAACCACCTGTAGAGAGGGGGATGCTGAGTTCTTGCTGCATTGACTGCTGCCTGTGAACCTCCATCTGATCAATATTTCAGTCATGCTTTAATTATGGTAAGACAGAGCTTTAGTTAAAGCTGCTGATGTCATGACTTCAGTGGCATCTTGCTACTCTCATACAACTCATGTGTTTTGCTGTGCTGTTGGAATAAAAGACTCATTATCCAAATAGAAGCCTTCACTTGGGAGCTGTGTGGCCTTGATGAGGGCATTGTTTGTGTGAACCACTTTCAAAGGGCTGTTTAATTCTTGCCTTGGAGCCTTGAGCAAAGCTGTCTCTTTCACTGTATCCTGCAGTTGTCCCGGCTGAGGAGGAGCTATGAGAAGCTGCAGAAGAAAAAAACAAGGAGCAGAGGAGAAGCTAACAAAGGACAAGAGGAGGACAAGTTTGAATTGAGCCGACTGACCAGGAAGCTGGAGGTATGTGGTGAAAAAGCAAGTGCTGACCAGCTGGTATGTATTAACTGCCTTACTGGGCTTCACTGGTGACTGCACAGTCCACTAGGAAGTGGACTGTGAGTCCTGCTTAAGGAGCACTGCCCATCCACTCTCCAGGTGCAGCTCTTCTCAACTGCATGTGTGATAAAGGCAGTTTCACGTGCTGGGGCCTCTGACTGTACTGAATAAACCTTAATGCTGTTCTTACCCTTGGACTAAATAAAAAGAAGGAGGTACTGGAAGAGTAACTAATTATGTGAATGGAATGAATCCCAGTGTGGGGAGGTTGTATTCTCACTTCTTTGAGGAGGAGGGAGCTACATGTCAAACTTCTTCTCAACCCTGTCTCATCTTCTAATCTTTCTGCTCTGCTGAGCTCAACCCCACTCAGTTTTCTCCTCCTGAGAGATGTGGTAACAACACACATCTGACTGATGTAGTGCCCAATTTCTGGAGCGGAGATTAGCAGTCAAATTCTGTGTTTAATTCTTGTCATCTTGGTGATTTCAATAGCAGCATGTTTTGGAAGCTAAAGCCAGTCTGAATTGTTAAACCCCTGACAGCAAAGCCATGAAATCAGCCAAGAATGTTTTGGCACTTAACGTTTGTGAGCTTTACCTCGGGTGGGGAAGGAGTGCAGCCAGCCCGGTGTGTGAGGGCGCTGCACTGCTGAGCTGCTGCATCAGGTGACTGGCTAATGGTTTCCCTGCTGGGGGAAGGGAGTGAGGATATGGTGGGGAGAGAAGGCAAACATGGATGTGAACTGGAGGGGGATGTACTGCTCCGTGCCACCCCTGCTGTCCTTGCAGGAGTTCCGGCAGAAATCACTTGACTGGGAGAAGCAGCGCCTGCAGTACCAGCAGCAGGTGGCATCGCTGGAGGCGCAGCGCAAGGCTCTGGCAGAGCACTCCCAGCTCATGCAGGTACAATTAACATGTGCTGGAAGTTTCTGCTTTGTTTGTGGCAGGGAGGGATAGGCTAATGAAATCTCTAGGCTCCCATCCAGTTCAGAGTGCCATTGAAGTGACTTTTAATGTTCTGGCGGAATAAGGTTTGCTTGTACGAGTGCTGTATGGAAAAAAGATCTGGAGTCTGTCATCAGAGATTAGATAAACCTTGTGCAGCTCTCCCTGCCATCACTCTGGTTAGCAGAGAAGAGAGTAGGATCCAGATTTCCCTGAGAGGCAGAGACCACAGCATATGACACTTTAAAATATGTTACATCATGTTGTCTTCTTGAAAGCTGTGTACCTGCCAGCAGGTAGATACTTACCTTGTGGGTCCAGCTCAGAGGGTACTGTTGGAACACAGTCTTCCCCTACAGCAGAGACTTCCATAAAGTACTGAAGCAGTTTTCAGCCCCCCCACCCCTTTTTTTAGATCTCTCAAAGGCAAGAAGTAGTGGGGCTGCTGTTCTGCAAAGCTGATGGCTCAGTGAATTAGTGGTGCTGCAGCAGAGCAAGATGAATTGACCTAGAGCACAGCTGTGAAGTCACACAGACACAATCACAGCAGACACTGATAAGAAGCTCTTGCTGGGGACTTTGCCTTAATGGGGCTCCTGAGTTGCTCTTGAGTGGAAGCTCCTGCAAGGAGGGAGACTGTGATGACAGGATTGAAGCTGGCTCTGACAGGGGCTTTGTGAGAGGCTGACACCAGGAGATCTACAAATGCAGAGAGAGTCCTTGAGCAGAAGGTCTTGCTGCTCTGCTGTCTGTGTGCCGTTGATAGCTCAATTGTTTGGGAACAGATGTGTCCTTGGAGCTCAGGCTGGGACACTGGGGCACAGAGGAACTTGTCTTACTGTGCAGCAGAAAGCCAGGAGGCTGGGGAGGTTTTCCCAGAGCTGCATAGGTGCCTTAGGTGCACAGGTACTGTGAAAAGACTGCTTGAATCCTCAATTACTTTGAAAAGCCCAGCCTGGAAATGCTAAATTTTTTGCCTTGGATGTTTTTGTGCATTTTATGTGCTTAGTTGTCTTTCTAGCGCAAGATCAAGCTGAGATCCATGACTGTGGAGTACTTCCCCTCTCTCTCCTTTCATCTGGCTTCCCCTCAGCTCTTCCAGAGCAGCTTAGGGAAGCCTGGAATTTTCCCCAGTACAGACCACCTTCTGGAACAGCTGCAGCCTTTAAAGTCAGCCTTTCCTAAAAACCTGGAATTCTCTGCTGGCCTGGATATTGTGTGGCTGGAAATGAGAGACAGCTTTAATGTTTTCTTAATGCAGAAATAAGTGTTCAGGCAGTCTGATACTCTGGCTTTTTGGGTGAAGAAAGGCTCTGCTTTAAACTCTTGGCCCTCTTGATTACCTTTTCTGTCATGACTGTTTTAATAATAATAATAATAGGGCTGTAATCAAAACTATACCATAGCCTTGCAAATGAGCAGTTCTTACAGTTTGTGTAAATCAAGGCATGTGATGCTTCTCGAGCTGGCAGGCATTGCTACTCTTTGAAACTGGGAGGATAGGACTGCTCAAATATTTTGTTTGAGCCTTTAAAAATTCAAAGATTTTATACAATAAGGGACTACATGAAGTGAATGTTCCTAGAAGTTTATGCGAAAGCTGGCTTGTTAAATTTCACCAGCTAGCTGTGTGGAAAGAAATGCTATGAAATAAAGTATTGTGCCTATAAATTATAGAGCAGATATTGTCTGCTACTCATACATTCCTTGTAACTTTTTTGTCTGCCATTAGAACACTGAAAAATTCAAAATGAGCACTCCCCCAAGCTGCTGGAACCAGGTATTTACTGCAGAGAGCAAAGCAAATTGGCTGTTACAACTGATTTGTTTTGGGGCTATTTGGTGGTTGTGGCTTTGCAGTTGTGCAAAGCCTGAGCTGCTTTCTGTCCTGGTGTGGAATTAATGGTTGGGTAATCTCTGCTCTGTTTGGTTTACAAACTTTCTTACCTGCAGCCATTAGTCCTGGTGTAGCCTTGTGCTCATGAGCAAAAAATAGCAGGAGGCTTTGCGCTTAGACAAATCATACTTGGGCAGCTGGAGTGATTTCAGATTCTCATTTTCCAGATTCTCTCTGAACTGCTTTTGGAATCAAAGGGCCTCCTCTTTTTTCATTTTATTTTTTACTTCTGTTTGCCTTGGAAAGTTTTATCCATTGTGTAACCCTGGAACAATACTCTCCCTAATTCCCTGACGGTATCGTAGAGAATGAGAATGTGGCTCATTGCACAAGAAATCAGTAGCTGTGTTGACTTAGCTTTGGTAGAATTTTGGTGATTTTGCAGTTTAGCTCTAGCAGGTGCTTGCTATTGCAGAGTTTTGGTGTTTTGCAGTTTAGCTCTGGCAGGTGCTTGCTATTGCAGAGTTTTGGTGTTTTGCAGTTTAGCTCTGGCAGGGGCTTGCTGTTCAGAGTTTTGGTGTTTTGCAGTTTAGCTCTGGCAGGTGCTTGCTATTCAGAGTTTTGGTGTTTTGCAGTTTAGCTCTAGCAGGTGCTTGCTGTTGCAGAGTTGTGGTGTTTTACAGTTTAGCTCTGGCAGGTGCTTGCTGCTGCAGAATTTTGGTGTTTTGCAGTTTGGCTCTAGCAGGTGCTTGCTGTTGCAGAGTTTTGGTGTTTTGCAGTTTAGCTCTGGCAGGTGCTTGCTGTTCAGAGTTTTGGTGTTTTGCAGTTTAGCCCTAGCAGGTGCTTCTGTTGCAGACGCAGCTGGCCAGTCGGAAGCAGATGCTGGACTCGGTGGAGCTGGCGAGCCGCTCGGAAATCCAGCACTTGAGCAGCCGGCTGGAGAGGGCCAGAGACACCATCAGTGCCAACGAGCGCGAGGTGGAGAGGCTCAGCATGAGGGTGGATGGCCTCAGTGAGGACAACCGCGTCATTCTGGAAGATCAGCACAGAGTTGAAGAGGAATTAAGGGAGTCCAAGACAATGTTAGAGGTCAGTGGAGTAGCTCTTGAGAAATGGGGTCTGAAGTGGTGGGTTCCTGATTGGCATTAAAATTGGCTTTGTAGGCATGTGCTGCTCTGCAGTATTTCAAAGGGTCCTAAAAAATCTGATCAACCTCTCGTCACATTGCAACTACCTGGTTTGGTCCATCTTGCTGCAGTCATTCCTTCTGCCTCCTGTGCAGGTGCTGCAGGATGAGAAGATGGAACTGAAAGCCACCTTGCAGTCTCAAGAAGATTTCATTAACAGCTCGAAACTGCACCAGGAGCAGTTACAGAAACAGCTGGACAGGATGACTGAAACTCTTCACACAAAAGAACTCCTCATCAGGTAGCATCTGTGCCTTGCTGGTACTTTGGCTCTTCAATCCAGATCCATGTTCCAGGTTTCTTACTGAGGACAGTAGCAGCATTTTCATGCAGCTGGATCTGTATTGGTTGTATTTACCATAGTGCACTGCAGTTTATCACAAGCACTGTGCTGCCTTGCAGCATTTTTCAATTTGCATTGCTTTTGGAATTAGCAGATAATCAGTGAAGAGCATGGAGGGAATCCACTTTCCCCAGCTGGGTTTCTGGAGGCAGTGCAGGATTTTTGAGGGTGTCTCTCCCAGGCATTTTCAGCCAAGTGCTGGAGGCCTTTCAGGGTTTGATAACATGCTTATTAACCTAGGTGAAAGTTCTCACTGGTTGGGGCTTGGTGAGGTAACTACATCTGTGACAAAATGATGTTAGCCTTCTGCCCTGGCAATGTGCAGAGGCTGTTGGGTTCTGGTGTGTCAGGAGGTTTGGATGCTGGTCACCTACCAGGGAGGCCAACATCAATATAAAATGTAGTCTTTTTCAGTCAGCCTTAACTCAAGCAGGGGCTGTCATCCAGCTGCTGTGTTTGCTTACTCACACTGCACACAGTGGTCACCTGCTTTTAGGTGCTGTGTGATTTTCAGAGAACTCCAGGAAAACAGCAGTTATGTTCCCTGTGCCAATGAACTCAGACATGTTTCTGTGCTGGATTAAATCTGCTGTTTCTGTGCAGGGCCTTGGAGGAGCGCTTGCAAGGGAAGCCATTGTCCTCTGCAGGGCTGGAGCTGGAGCAGGTGCTGCTGCAGCTGGATGTTGCGCAGAAGAAGGAACAGCACTTGCAGTCAGAGGTGACTCGTCTTGAGAACAGGTAACCCTCTGCTTGCTCCTTCTGCAAGTGCAAGTAGTCCTGGATAATAACACAGCTCCTAATTGTGTTCATCAAGTTAACCAGTGATTTTTATAGGCTTGTTTTAAATATCAAAGGGCCAAAGAAACCAAGTGCTATTCATTTTGCAGGGTAACAGTGACTGCTTTGCTAATTGGTTGGCTGCCTTTCTCTGCACATGGTGGGTGTTCTCAGGGCTCCAGCTTGCTTAGACTGAGCACCTTCCCTCACATAAGGCTAAGGAGTCTTTGTTAGGCAGCTGGTTGGAACCAGATCCAGAGCTTCCTGTGAAGTGAGGATTATAAACAAATCTGTCCAAAGAGATTGGGGACTCCCTGTCTCTAAAGGTGTTCAAGATCAGGCTGGATGGGGGGGTGAGACAACCTGGTCCAGTTGAAGGTGTCCCTGCCCATGGTAGGGGGTGGAACAAATGGTATGGGGTGGAGCTTTAGGGTCCCTCCTAACCCAAAGCATTTTGTGATTCTATGATTCCTCTCCAAGTTTGTGGTTTTCAGACTTGTGTTTACATATAAATTTTGTAATCTTAGTTTGTAAATAAACATGTAAGAAACAACTGTTATCTGTTAGATGAGCTTCCTGATCTCTTGTGAAATGATTTTGGAAAACCAACCCAGGGGATCGGTAAGGAACTTGTAGGCTGAGTTCAGTTTCTGTTGTAATGGACATAAAGGACTGCCTGGAAGATCAAAGTTTCTCTGACCATTTCCTCCTCCTTGGGTTATTCTAATCTATACTTTTGCATTTGGCACCCAGCCTGGTGTCTTCAAATGCCAGGTGTGTGCAGCTGAGCGAGGAGCTGGGGGAGAATATCAAAGAGCTGCAGTCCCTGGAAGAAGACCAGACTGAGTCAAGGGCAGAGATTAAAAAGGTGACTTGGCTTTGTTCCTGAGGAGTGGGATGGCACTGGTGGGGTGAGCTGATCCCTGTGTGCCAGTGGCTCAGCAGTGGCAGCAGGGCAGGGCTGCTGGCAGGCAGGGCCCTGCTGCAGGTAAGGGGCACACCTGGCAGAGAAAGGGTTGAGAGGACTCCTGTCTGCAGGTGTCTGAAGCTGGCTCTGTGAGCATCTCCTGGGCCTCCCCCAGTACACCTGTACACTGTGGAGATACTTGAATTACTGCTGGAGGGGCAAATATGCAAAATTATTAAGGTCTGGAATCATGAGTTTAAGCCTAATACAGGCTCCCAACAGGGTGAAGAGGAGAGAAGGAGTGAGTTTGCTGTAATATGTCCTGTCCCACTTGAGGCAGGACTTCAAATGTGTCCTGGTTCCTTTATGTGTTTCAGGCTGGATAGCTGGGCATGAGGGCAGGGGCTGGGAGGAATTCACCTGCCACGAGGGGCTCACCCCAGAGCTCTGAGCACCCAAGGGGGGTAAGCCCTCCATCAGCTTGGCTCTTCATAATGGTCTGCATCAGCTCATGTGAGAGCTTTCACTGGAGCCTGGTAGAGTGGAAGCCTCATTGAACCTGAGTGAAAAACCTCACTTGTGTGGAAATCCTTCATCCTTTATTCTGAACATACAGAGGTGCAGATCTTGCCAGAGATGTGTGCTTGGTTACACATCTAAACAGCCACACAGTAAATGAATCTCCCACAGGCTGCTGGGGAGGAGGGAGAGATTTATGAAGGCTGTTTCTGTTTTATATACTTGGGAGGCATTGAGGTGACATAGAGATAAATCACCATGTGAACAGTATTTACATGGGTAGGCAGAGATCATCTGGTTCAATTTTCTAAAATGCTTGTAATTCTCAGAAAAATCCTGTGTGTTTGGGTGGTTTATATTTCTGACTAATGGAATGGAGTCCTGGGGAAGGAATTATGCTGCTGTTGGTCTGTCGTGCCACTGAATAAATATAAAGTGTGCCTACCAGCATATTGTATGTGGTGCAGGTTCTGCCACTTCAAAAGCATTGAATAAACCAAGATAAGGTATGGAAAAAGATGGCCATAAAGGATGGAGTGGTTTTTATACAAGCAACAGCTGAATGGAATAGGACTTAGCAAACTGGAAAAGAGATAAATGAGATTGAATGGACTGAAAATAAAATCATGCCTGTCATGTGGAAAGTAAATAGGGAATGATTATTCTTTCATCATGCAGGGCCTAGTGGTCATCACATAGAGTTATGAAAACAAAGAGATGTATTTTTACCCTGTGCATAGCTGGCTGGTGGAAACTTGCCATGGGAAGCTTTAGTTGCTATGAGCTAACATTGATTCAACTCTAATATTGATTCAAAAGACTTAGGGCAAATTAATTCCTGGAAGAAAAAGACAGCTTGAGCTATTTAAAGTTACCATCTTTAAATTGTATCTTCAAATACCTCAGGAAGGTAGAGTGGCAAATTGCAGGGTTATATTATCCAAGAGTTACTGTGCTTCCCCAGTCATGGTGAACCTTTGGCTCTCTGGCTTTGGCTACAGAAGTTGAATGATGAGCTGAAGAGGCTGTTGGTTTGGTAAATTGTGGGTTTTCTCAAGTACCTCATGGCATGAAACTTCTTTCCAGTTGGCAGTGTGTGATGTGGGAAGGGATTAGGATGAGGTGGATTTCAATCAGGAAGGACAAGCACAGAGGGTTTGTTACATGGAGCTTTTTTATTTTCCAGGACTGGGATTTCATATTCCCATGTGCAGTACTTTTGCTTTTTTAGCTGAAACATGTTTTAAAAGCTCATGGGTGATGTGTGCATCTCTTCCTCCAGCTGAAAGACCAGCTCTCTCAGGCTGAACAAATGCACAGCAGTGAGCTGGAGAGGATGAAAAGGGAGATCTCCAGGCTGACCCAGGAGCTGCAGCAGCGAGACATCACCATTGCATCAGCAAGCGGCTCCACCTCGGACCTGGAGCAGCAGCTCAGAGCAGAGATTGAAAGGGCAGAGAGGAAAGCAGTGGAACACAGGGTAAAAAAGGCACAAGACTCTTATGCTATCTGTTTAAGGGATCTGAAGGCTTGAAACACCATCCTGGTTTTTAGCTACATTAGTAGTTTCTTTCTATCTTTAGCCTCTGTACAAAAGCTGAGGGTGTTGTGGGCATGCATTGTGTTCTTTTTCTGAGCTTGTTGTTTGCCTTTGTCTCCTCAGGTACTTCTGGTCCAGCTGGAAACCTTGAGGCTGGAAAACCGTCATCTCTCAGAGATTCTGGAAAAAACAGAGTGTGGTAAGCTGAAGGTATGAAGGTATTGAGGACCAGGAGCTGGGAAGGGGCTAGCCTTGTGTACCTGCCTGGGAATAGTCAGAGTCTTTGCCCTGGCCTCTCAAATGGGGGACAGAGCTCAGTAAACTTTAAACCCAAGCAAAAGATGCAATTTGAGAGGAGATAAGGTGCAGAAATATCAAACATTTGTTCAGTCAGAGAGGGGTAAGGAGAACTGCAGAAGCAGCCATAATTTCCATGTGTTCTCCACGGGCTTTGGCCAACATTTTTAGTACATTTCATTAAACTTCCATTTTAAGCCAGCTTACCTCAAACTTTTAATTCTCACCCTGTGATGTCCTTTTGACCTGTCTGAGAGCTGTAACTGCTCTGGCCCTTGAAATGCTTGGGGTGAGAGGGTGTTCTCCCCTGGTGAGGAGCCTTTCAGCAGGGAGGAGCCTTTCACTGCTCCTTTCCATGAGTAGGATGCAGACTGGGAATATGGGCTGGATGTGTTGGGGCAGTGTTCTTGGAAGAGACCCTGTGGTGGGCTCCTGCAGCTGAGCAAAACCTCCAAAACTCCTGAGGCAGAGGGGAGAAGAGGAACCTGCATGGCAGAGGTGCAGCTTTGGCAGAAATAACTAGTTGACTCATTTGTGAAGGAAGAAGTGGATGGTTTGCAAGTTCTGTCTCAACTTAAGCAGAATGGCTGCTTCCCTGTAGGGAGCAAGGGCTGGATTCAGACAGCTGAGAACCTCATGAGAATATGTCAGAGAGTATGTTTTATCCCATTAGATCTGTGGGAAGAAAATACTCACCTCTTAATATTAGTTTGGGATGATTATCAAATGTGCCAAGTTCCTGGAAAAGTACTGAACAGAAGCTTGTGGCTGGTGAGATGGATTAAAAACACAGTTTTCTGGAGGGCTGGTTTGAAACTGAAATAACCTAAGGTCCATTACTTTCTGCTTGAAAAGTGCCTGGTGGCTTTTGCCTGTGTGAATTCCCAAAAATGTGGCAGCAGTGTGAAAAGCAGGAAATCTTCCTTAAAAAAAAGCCCCACAGCCCCAAGGCACAGGAGCTGGATCTTGGCCTGGCAGTCCTAATGCACACTTGGAAAGGCCTTAGGTACTGAGCTGATGAGAATTAATTAAGCATCTAAATTTAATAGAATTGGCAAAAAGCAAGTGGGAATATCACAGGGATAGAAGCAGTGGAAATTATACCCACCTGGCCTAGTAAAAAGAAGATGATAGGAAGAAGCAAGTTGTTCAGAGTTTCAGAAAGGCCAGAGGCAGGTCCATCTGAACTATCCTAGGTCCATGTTTTCCTGTTTTAAAAGGAATCCAGTGATTGGAGAGACTGACCATCCCAGGCAGATCAGCACAGTGAGTCTGGATGCAGGCCAAATAAGGCATATCTATAATTAATTTTCTCCTCGGAAAGTCTTGAAGGTTTTGCCAGTCAAAATGAGGTTAGGGGATATGCCTTAAGGAATCTCTTGCTGGCCTTTGCTCTGGATGTGACTGTGGTGTCTTGCAAACCAGAACTTCTGACTTCTGCCCTTCTCTGTCTGTTAGGGGGCTGATGGCAGCCTGAGAGCACTCAGGGAGGACTACACTGCTGAGCTGCAGAAATTGATAGCTGAGAACCAGCAGCTGCGGAAGGACCTGGCAGAGACCAGGGCGAAACTGGGGGTCACTGCACACGTGTGCCCAGGTGAACCTGAGGGCAGGGCTCTGCAGGGGCAAGGCAGAGAGCCCAGGGATGTGCAGCACAGGTGAGTGACCCCAGGGATGCTGCTTCCTCAGGATGAGGGGGAGCAGGGGGTGTGTGGGGTTTAGTGGCATGCTGGGTGTCTCTCCAGTGCATCGTGTGTCTGGGAGCACACAAGGGCTGGGTGGGAATCTGCCTTTATGCCTTAAGTAGTGCAGGAGCTCTGAGTCCCAGCTGGTTTGTGTTCTGCAAAGCCAGCAGTGTTTGTCTTTTGTCTGCCTTTGCCTCTCTCTGGAGCAGCAGTCTGTGCTGTTTTTGGTGACAGGATTAGATGTGGCCCAGGCAGCTGTGTTCCTTTCTGTTGCTGTGCTAGGATGTGCAGGCTGTGGGTTTTGGTATCTACAGTAGCAGAAGAGAAAGAGAGAGAATTCCACAGGGACTGACTGAATGTGTGTCTGGAAGTGCTATGGAAACAAGTCTGGATTGCCAGGGCTGTTAGTAACATCTATGTTAATTGTTGCCTCTGTGTGAGTTTTTGCTGGAGTTCAGCTGCTAAGAGACAAACTCAGTTCTTGCTCAAACCTGCCTTCCAGGGAAGCACAGCACAAGCAGGATGAGCACACAGGGAGGACACATCTCCAGCCTGACAGGACTGCTCAGCATCATCACAGGGACTCCCAAAGGTTTGGGGCTGCTGAAACAGGCACTGTGACCCCTGAGATGGGTGAGCCACCCTCCCAGAGCAGCAGCAAGAACTGCAGGGAGCCACGTGCCTGGCTGGGAATGGAGTCTGTGCTTCATGAGGTGCATGAAAACAAAGATCTTGCAGATGAAGCATCTAAGCAGCCTGCCTTAAATCATTACAGAGAATCTCTGTTTTTGGTAAGCAGTGTACAGGAGCTACTTGCTGCTCAACAGCTGAAAATAGAGTTGGGTTCTTATCTGGCAAAAGGGGATGGGCATTTGAATGCATGACCTAACTGCATATTGTGTGTGATCCTCTAAGTAAATCAAATGTTAAACAGGGAAGGAAAGCCACTGCTGGATGGGTAAGACTTGGCCAGGAGCATCCATATAGAGGCTCTTCAGAACCCCTTGGAGAAGAGCTTTGTGTTTGTGTCCTTGCTAAGTTAATTCCAGGAGCTCATGGTGCTGTACCTCAGTGTGTAGCAGGATCTGCTCCTGTCCTCTCAGAACTCTGCTTCAGCTTTTGGCTTGGGCCTGTAGTAGAGGCTCAGAGTGGATGTGGAGTGCTGAGTATGTCAGTATTTCACAGGCTCTGGGTGGCTGGTTGCTGCACATCTGTAAAGCACAGGGTGAGTTTTACCCCTTTTCAAACAGGCTGCAGCAGTCAGCACACTGAACTTAAAGCTGCTTATGCTTGCAGATGACAAAGCCTGAAATCCCTGCTTCACTGCACAAGGGGAGCCTGCTCTTTCTCCCACTTGCTGATGGTACTTTTTTCATCAGGAGCAGTGTTAGCACTTTCTCTGTCCTACCTCAGCTCAGTTGCTGAAGCACTTGACCAAGATATAGAAAATTTGCACTGAATCACTTCTTCCTGTCATGTTTAGGGAGGGGAGAATGCTGAGCACTGGTCCTTGCTCCAGATGTGTTGCCCTAGCAGTGCTCAGAGCAGTTTCTCCTCTGTTTTTGCTTTGGTAGCAGTGACAACTATTAAACTATTGGCTATCTTTTTGTAGTCCAGAGAAGAGCCTCAAAGGCTAATGCCCAGATAAGTGGAGGCTTGTCAGGTCTTTGATGAAGTTTATGACCAAGAACAGGTCTTGATTTTTCAAGACTAAAATAGCTTGTGCACATACCCAGAAAACAGGCTGGGAACTTAGGGAACTGCAGTATTGTAAATGGAAACTCTTCAGGTTGCAAGATTGGACCCAAAGTGTGAACAGTTCCACTTCAGGGTATGAGAAGCTCTAGGGCTTGATGTTTAATAGAAGAGAATGGGCTGCTTTTTATTCTGAGAGGTAGAAATAAGATTTCTAAGGAAATGCAGATATTTCTCCTGGTATTGACTGGGTCAGGCTCCAGTGTCTTTAAATCAATTCCTTCAGCCCTGAGAGAGCAGAACCCTTATCAGTAGGCAGTAGTGGGGTGGGAGAGATTTGCTTGTTGTCTGTAGCCTTTTCTGTTTCCCTTTGTTCCTGGCTGTTGACAAGACCTGAAAACCACGAGACTCCAGGATTTGGAAATAACCAGTTCTTTTCTCTTGCCAAGACAGAGACAACTTGTCTGTAATGGAAAGCAGCCCCTTAGTAACCTTAATAGTTCACGTGCCAGCCCCTGTGCACGAGGCTTCTCTTCATCAACTTGTACATTAAGCCTGGTTTACAGTGTTGTTTTTGTAAGTTAATAACTTGTGGGTAAGTGATGTGAGGAGCAGGAATAGTTGTTGACTGTAAAGGAAAGAATCTGGAGTAGTTTGTTGACCATTGCTGGCTGGACTGAAGTGCTGTTCTGTGAGCTGCAATGGGAGTTTGGCCTGTACTTGCCTGTGGGATTGTACCAGGAGCCTGTTACTTTGGGGCAGAAGAGGAGGTGTATGAAAGAAAGCAGAGATTTTCCCAGTGGGGAATATGTGGTAAAAAAACCCAGTCTGGCAGTGCTTTTCCTTCCCTGGACCCAAACTCTGAGGTGCTCCCATTGGGATTTTTATGGAGACAAGGAGCAAAATGATATTGCAGCAGCACCCAGGGCAAACTCCTGGATATTCTGTAGTGATCTTCTCTAGCTCTGATTTTTTAGTAGTGATTTTTTGGCAGTGTTGGCCTCGTGCTGCAATCATTGCTGGCTGTTGGGAGGGACGTGTCCTGTGATACAAATGGGAGATCTGAGTGCTTAGTCTGCCCACTAAGATGGAAATGAGCCTCTAGGAGCATGTTCAGTGGTGTGCTTTGCAGATCAGTGGTGTTTCTGGCCAAAACTTGGAACGAAGGAATGCCTGATAATCCCTTTGTTTCCCTTTAGTGTCCCTTGCCTACAGCTTCTGTGGGATCCATTGCTGCACGATACCTGGAAGATGAAGAAGTGAGATCCCAGCACATCCTGGAGTGCCTAAATGCTCACATTGAGGAACTGAAAAAGGAGAGTGCAAAGATAGTGAGACGATTTGAACACCAGGACTAATGTTCCTTGTGGAGTTGGAATGCTGGTTTCCTTATGTGCTTCCAAACTGTGACTGGGAAGGTGCCTGTATCCAGCTGGGATTGGAGCTTGAGTGAGAGGCCGTGTGTCCCACTTGGAGCTGAGTCAGCAGGATGGGATTTGAGGAAAAGGAACTCGTGTGTCCATGCTTGCTCTGATGAGGGGTGTTACACCACAAACATTTGAGTCAGCTTGCCATAGGTCAGAGACCTGCATCACAGCTATGTGCTCACTTACAAAGTTGATGGTATTTTTTAAAAGCAAAACATTTCCTAGTTTTTATGTATTTAAAGTATATTTTCTACGTGTAAAAGCATTGAAATAAATCAGAATGGCAAACACCTCTTTTCCTGTTTATACAAATACACAAAGTGATTCTTGTGCTTTATATTCCCTTCTCATCAGGAACTTGGATCAACACCTTTTCCATCACAGCATAGCTATGTTCTTCAAAGAACAGGGAATAAAATTCCTCTTTCCTTTAGGCTATCTGCATTTTTTTCCAGTTAATTTGCCCTTAGTGGAATTTCTTAATATTTCCTGGTTCTTGTAGCTTCTGCCCTTTCCAATTTGTGTAGCATCTGGTGTCTTTATCTTGCTGTACAGGGTGCTCAAAGTACTGCAGAATAGCTGAGGAATGAGTGGCTGAATTCTGGATGTGGCTCTTGGAAAAGAGAAATAGGAATGAGAAATGACACTGGATAGGAGGAGAACCCACAAGCAGGTGAGGTTCATCCACATGTCATTGCAGCTGCCATGTGAGCTGGTGCCAGCCTGGGTTGAATCTGGACAGTCCAGTGGAATCTGCATCAAAATACATCTGTGACCTCCTTTGGGGAAAATATTCAGTCTTTCCTCGAGGGAAGTAAGTTGTCAGTGAGTGAACAGGACTTCTTTCCTATGAACTTGTTTTCTGTTGGGGTCTCTCTAGTTCTCCTGTGGCCGAGTCTTTATGGTCTTTGTGCAGGCAAACCTCGGGATGAGGACATTCCATGTCCTTAAGTTTCCTGTTCCTTTCCATCAGCTTCACCTTGTCTTAGAGCATCTTAATGCTGTCAAGGAACAGGAATTCAAAAGCACCACATGTACCCAGAGCCCAGCAATTGTGTCAGACAGGTGAGTTCAGCCAGGGGGTGCCTGGCTGCAGACTGGGGCTGCACTTGGGCATGCACCTCTGCATCCCAGAGTTTAAAAATGTTCCAATCCAAAAGTCCTTGTGTTTTGGCTTTCTTGTGGAGTTCCTTGCATGAGGATAAAATCTTCAAATGCATTCTGGATTCTCGTTGCGCAGCCTTG